>NW_010256233.1:6685-37281 GCF_000690775.1 Eurypyga helias
GGAGGGGAGAACCAAGCGGATCAGGCCAGGGTGGGAGCATGAGACACTGGGTGTGAGGGATGTCCCATCCCCTTTTTTGCAAGTAAAGGGGATATCCCTTCAGCCAAGGGGAGGTTTCGCCCAGCCCCAGCTAAGCAGAGATGCTTGCCCCCACATCCCAGGCTCTGTGAACCCTGGTCCCCCTGGGGATCATGGGAAGCCTGTCCAAGCACAGGGCTCTGCAGGACACCTTTCACATGCCTCCTCTCCACAGTCACCCCAGCACACATGGAAATCCCACCACTGCCAAACCGAGCCACCCGGGAAGAAAATAAACCCCCAGGAAAGGTTGCTCCCATCCGTCCCACCCCAAAGACCATCCTCCTGCTCCCTCCATCCAGACCTGACAACCACCATCAGAAGATGCTCTGGGCCCCAGCACCAGACAAACAGAGCCAGCCTCATCTCCTAAGCCCACCACCGCAAGGGGTGGGGGGTCCCTGGCAGCCAAGCGCAGAGGGAATTACCCCACCTTGCGCTCCCTGGCTCTGGTCCCTACAGCATGAGCACTCGGGAGGGGATGGGGCACGGACAGTACCTGGCTGGCATGGACTCCCGGCTCCATCACTTGCCATCTCGAGGGAAGGAGCAGCAGCCTCTCTCCTGGAGAGCACACAGGGAAGGCAGCTGCTCTTCACTCACGCTGGAGCGGGTTCCTATGGCAATGCAGAATCAATTATAATAAAAGGTGGAGCACAGCAATTGGAGATGAGAGAAGTTTCGTGAGCTGCCTGCCTGGGAAAGCCAGACCGTGGGAGAGCGCAGGGCTGGGGGCTGAGCCTGCCCATCCCCAGGCTTCGGCTCCTGGATCCCTGTGCTCCCCCACAAAAGCCCCCTCTAGTCTTTAGCGTCTGCATCACTGCTCCTCCAAGACATCCAAGAACCCTGTCTGTCCCAGACCCACGGCTCCGGTCCTGGCAGCCGGAGATGCTCCAGTGCAAGCACAGCATCCCTGCAGGCAGATAGCCCTGCCCTTCAGTGCCTGCTGCACCCAGGCAAGGGACTGCATCAGGAGATGCTAGGGACACATCTGGCCATGCAGATGTTCAAGGGACTGCCAAACCTCACTGCAGCCCCGTGTGCACCTTCCCACTCCAGACTCAAGCAACCATCCACCTTTCTGGGGTGCAAAGAGCTGCCAAGCTGGCACGGCATCACACCCAGCTCCCAAGGAGACGTGCCCAGGCCCTGGGAACCTGCCTGCATGCCTGGACCTGAACCACAAACCCCGCGCAGCCTTGCCGCCCGGCAGCCCTGCACAAGCTCCCGGCAGACGAGTGTGCGTCACCAGCTCTGCCTGCTGCTGCCTCCCACCTGCATGCCCTCCGCACCTCTGCCAGCCAGATCTCCGCGAGCAAACGCGAGGGCTGCAATTTCCGCTCTGGAGAAAGGCAACAGGAGCCTGGGCTGATGAGACCACAGGGTCACCATCCACATCCAGCCTCGAGGGACATCCTCAAAGCTAAAAGATGCAGCAATAACAGGGTTCAGGCCTCCGCCAGAAGGAGTCAGCAAGGGAAAAATGCCTTGCAAAGACATATACTGGGTCACACCACCAACACCGCTGAGCTCTTGGCACAGCCTGGTTGTCTGAGCTACTTCCAGGGCCCCAGAGAGAAGGGTTTGGCCATTCCCAGATACTTGAGATCATTTTCAGGTCAAGCCCTGGTTGCAGGACACCCCTTGGAGAACTTTGTCCCCTAAGCCATCACTGTTTTGGCCACATGTGGCTTATGGCACCCACTGCCCAGATCATCACACATGCAAATGCCCATGAGAGGGAAAGCAGGAGGCAGCTCAGGCCCTGTTATACAGGAGCCCCAAGCGGACAGAGGCAGGGAGGAGGAAGAGGAGGAGGTGACTTCATGCGAGGGAAACCAGGGGGGACACCCCCTGCTACCTGCTCTGTAGAAAAAGGGACTCATCACTCCTCATCCAGGGGCTCAGGAGGGGACAGAAAAGGCTGCAAATGGCTGTTGGAAGCACCTAGAAATGTGGATTACATGCCCAGGTTGCATGGAGCTGCTGGGAATTGATGCAATCCCTCCCCATGTTTCTTCCTCTTTCCAATATCAGGCATTTTCCCAGTGCAAAAATTCATCCTGCAAAAATTAATCACCAAACCATAAAAGCAAACTCCTCTATGTGTAACGGTACCACGGGAGTAACTGTGATCCCCAGCCCCCTGGGCACAGTGCAGCATGGCCCCTTCCTACGACGAGGTGATTCATCGTAAATATCTGCAAATAACCACCCGCTTTCCTGCACAATCCATCTTCCCTGCTAATTGAAACGGTTTTTCTGAGAGGTGCCTACAGAGAGCATTCTCACACTTAATCAGTGCAGGGAACGTTCACTGCCTGGGGCAAAGGGGAGACAGGACACATTAGTGGCCTCCCTGCAAAATTAATATTGCTTTGCTAGTCATCTGTCCTCTGGCAGGACTGGGAGAGTGTGAATGAACAGTTCCTAAAGGCATCCTTCCCATGCACTCATGGAAGAGTCACGGGAGCCTTTTGTGCTCTGTGGTTGTGTTGTTTGTGGAGCTGCGTCCCCTGCTCATGCCGAGAACCTTCAGAGCCTCCCTGCTGATGGGTACCCACTGGCAGAGCATCCTCTGCACAGCCCACCTCCCCCCAAATCAGACCAGTATAGCCCGGTCCATTCCAGCTTGAAGACTGGATGAGGCTTGGAGCAACCTGGTCTGGTGGAAGGGGTCCCTGCCCATGGCAGGGGGTGGGACTGGGGGGGCTTTAAGGTCCCTTCCAACACAAACCATTCCATGATTCTACAGCCCAGTCCGTTCCAGCCCAGCCTAGCTCAACGCAGCCCAGTCCAGCCCTTCCTTTGGCCCCACAGCCATGATTTTCACGTGACTCGTGCTCCATGAAACCTTGCCACATCCTGAACATCACAGCTCCCAGCTGGGATGAGACCCCTGAGCTTGTCACCCACCAGCAACAGTGTCCAAACTCACGATAGCAGCTCGTCCCTGAGACAGTGGCACAAGTTTTCACCATTTCCAGCTGTTGTTTGCTTTTTAGACCCAAATTCCAGCGGGCTTCCCTGTGGTTCATTTGCCCACCACCACCACAGGAGCGCAAACCAACCCCCTCCAGCTGCCCTGGCAGTTTGCTTGCTTTCGGTGAATGCTTCAGCCTTTGCTGCTGTTTCTAAGCCCCATCTGTGGAGAGGGGTCCTCGGTGCCTCCCCAGCCCTTCCCCTCTCAGAAGCCAGCTGGGTGCCGTGCACAGAGCTGCTCTGGAGACCCAGGCTGCAGCCAGCACCGTGCACCAGCCCCGAAAGGACCATGTCCCAGGGCATCCTCCGACGTGCCACTCCGGTGTCAGACGGTGACAGCAGCTCTGCTCTGTGGTGCAGACCGTGGTGCATCTCAATGAGCTCCTGCTGATTTTATCTCCTTTAAACTGATGAGGGTTGTTTGTGCAAACACAATTACTTCAGCTGAGGGCTCTCCAGAGCTGAACTGTGTTATGGGCTGGGCAGGATTTCCCTCACTGGGACAGTCTCCGGCAGAGCGGGCTGCATCTATGCCACAGGCCGGGATCTTCGCTCCGAGCGAGAGCCAAGAGGAGCAGGAAGAGTGTTGAGCTGGAGGTGTGCAGCAGCCCCAACCCACACCTTCCCAAAAGCACAGGGAGTAGAGGGTCTGTGAGTGGCAGCAGAGCCTGGGTACAGCGAAGACACTCACCATTGCAACCTGGTTGCTTTGGAGTCTTCCCAGAGGAGCACGAGACCACGCCAGGCATGGGAGGGCATGGGGGTCACTCCTTGCTGTGACAGTGGCAGCAACTTTTACTGTTCTGCCTTGATGCCACCTTGCAGAGACCAAACAGGTCTCCTCTGGCCCAGAAATTCCCAGCACTGCAGGCAAAGAACCCACCAGAGCAAGGCTTCCTGACAAAAGACCTTGTGCTGGGACCCCCAGCACTGGGGTCTGTGTGGGGAGAGCAGATCTCGCTCCTTCATGGAATTGGCAGCTGGATGTCAGGCACAAAATATCTTTACAGGAGTGGATACCCCAAGACCAGTGATTCTGGCCAAGTCACCCACGCATCCCTTTATAGTCAAGCCATAGTGCACACAGGATCCGAGACATTGGGATCCCGGGTATTTGACCTGCACACAGGATCCCAGGAGCAGTGTACACAGGATCCCAGGTCCAGCGTACAGAAGATCCCAGCCCTATAGGACACAGAGCAAGACCTGCAGCGTATGCAGGGCATCTATCCTATGTCTCCCAGGACACCTTCGGGCAGTGAGATGGGTATATGTGGAAGCTGATTGCTTGGGGGTAAAGATTTCAGCTGTACCCATGCTGAAGCCGGCCACCTACACTCCAGACAGGTGGGAAATGTGTAAAAAAAAATCACTAAAAAGATAACAAAGCAAAATAATGAAACATCTGAACTGGGATGTGAAACCAGTGCGGCAGGCACACTGCACTGTGAACTGAGAGCCAGTGCCGTGTGTGCTGTCACCTGCACGCCTAAAAGGGTGTTTCTAACCAAATGTTAGAGCCCGACAGACCAGGAGCAGATAATGCCACCGTGTCTACACCCAGCCTATGGAAAACACCATCCTGGGAGCTGCTGCCCGGGGACTCCTCCACCTGGTGCCAGGGGCAGCGGGAAAAGCCTCACGGAGAGAAGAGCAACTCTGGAGCAGAGTTCAGATGTGGACCGTGGCCCACCAAGGTTTGAGAGGTGTGGGGTTTCCTCTTCACCCCGCTGCACATCCCCGGCAGCCCCCCGCACGCTGCGCCCACGGGCACGGCACCCCGCCAGCCTGCGCACGCGAGGACAGGTCCCAGGCTTCGAGAGCTCTTTTCCCCAGGTTCCATTTGCTATCCTGCACCGATCCAGGCCCTTCCCAGCACTGTACCCTCTCCCTCTGTCCCTGAGCAAACAAGGAGGAGCTGTGTCTGTGCTGGAAGCCAGCTGCTCTAATACTTTTGTCTGGAAATTCTTCCCCCTTTCCTTAAGCCGCAGTTAAAAAGTGTATGCCTGGGGGAATCACGATGTGGGGAGCTTCCCACTCTGCCCTCTCTCCTCGGAAGGGTTTCAGAGCTGGAGGATATCCTTCAGCTGAAGATTTTGCCTCTTAAAACAAAAAAAAGGAGCTGGATGAGCCTCAGGGAAACTCAGGACGCAAGTTCCCCGAGGCACATGGAAGACTCTGGCGTTCAGAAATATCGATCCTGACTGCACTTCAGAGCCCAGATTTAATGCTGCACCGCAGCCTGCGCAGTCACAGCCCCAGCAAAGCTCCAGGCGGGAGGGTCCAGGTTTGGATTATGCTAAACTAATTGCACCGGGGAGACAGCACGGGAGTTTGTTCTGCCTGGACTTAAAGGACTTGATAATTAAATGAGGTTCATCCCTTGCATTATCTCACCACTCGGCCAAGCACTTTTGAAAGGAAAAAAAAGGCGAGTGTTTCTCTAATCAAAAATCTATTCACCTATGAAATGCAATAAATCTCAGAAAGGGATCTAAGCACTTTTTTTAGTGCTGACGAAGTGATATTGTAAAATACTGCAGTGGTTGCACTGGGTAAAACCCTGTGGCATGGAATGACTGCTTTTGTCTTTGAGGACAGTGACTACAAATGCACACTCAGATGCTTCAGTTCAAGGCAAAAATAGTTGCCCGTGGCTCAATGAAAACCATTCTTTATTCATGCAGGTTTCACCGATTAAAGATTTTAATTTAACTGCCAATGGCAATTAATGAAAATTTACTTCTGAGTTATTGTGAGACTGGATGGCAGCAGGCACTGCTGCTTGGGAGGCGATGGACACCTCAGGAGAGCCTCTCGCTGAGAAGGCAACGCACTGAGCCACTGCAGACCGCCGAGGAGCGAGGCTGGCTGGCAGGAGCCAGGCCAGATGCACCAACTCCCTTCCCTAATCCCCTGCATGCTCCCATCCCCTTTCCTGGAAAGAACCGAGTGCTGACCTGGACCTGCCTCCCAAGGGCTGAGGACACGTTCCTCAACATGCTTGGGTGACAATGAGGGAAGAGAGTGTCCTCTCCAGGGCTTGTCCAGAGCCCTGGGAGCAGCTGACTCCTCCGTGACGGCAGCTGATCAAGCAGAGAATTGCACCTCATTACTCTCCTGTGAGCCAAGCTCAGCTTTGCAAAGCTATTACGGATAACGTGAACGATGCTTCACAGCTGACCTGTTCCTTGATATCTGCAAGTGCTGTGACCTCCCCCTGCGCTGCCTCCTGGCCCCAGCAGACACCAAGAGCTCCCTCAGCCATTGAAGATGGGAAGAGAGGAACCATGGTCCTTCGGATACCCCAGCACCCTGCAGAGTTCATGACAGTGTCATCTGAGTCCTCTGCAGCCAAGTCACAGTCAGCCTGGAGAGGACGAGGTCACGAGAGGACAAGGAGCAACAGCTTTAAGCTGAAAGAGGGAGACTGAGATGGGACATCAGGAAGGAATTCTTCCTGGAGAGGGTGGGGAGGTACTGGGACAGATTGCCCAGAGAAGCTGTGGATGCCCCATCCCTGCAAGTGTCCAAGGCCAGGCTGGATGAGGCTTGGAGCAACCTGGTCTAGTGGAAGGTGTCCCTGCCCATGGCAGGGGGTGGGACTGGGTGGGCTTTATGGTCCCTTCAACCCAAACCGTTCTATGATTCCATGCCAAGGAAAGGGCCCAAAGATATAGTTCCTAGGACATATTTTGGCGGGTGAGCAGGCAAGTGCAGTGCAAAGCAGAGGTGGTACCACCAGCCCTGGGCCCCAAGCCTGCACATTCCCTGTCTGTTTGCATGGGGTCACATCTCAGAGGTCAGTCCTCCCCGAAGATGCTGCTGCCATGACTTCTGCCCGAGAGACAGATTCTTAAGAAAATCCGGGAGGGATGAGTCACCAGTCGCTGTGGCTTTTGGTCAGCAGACTATTGATGATGGACTATCAAGATCTCCTCCTTGATCACCTAAGTTTGTCCTGGCCCATATAACTCCCTTGAAGACAAACTGCTCCACCGCCAGTAACAAGAGAGAGTGAGCACAAGGGCTCACGGGGCCGGTGTAAGTGCCTGACCCAAGGCTGGGATGCAAATTTGGAGCTGTCACTAGATAAAAACCCAAAGTCTTTTGAAGCAGACTCTCCTTGGGGAAAAAGATCCCTTGGACTCAGCATAGCCAAAGCCAAAGCAGCCCTTCCTGCACCCCCAGAAAGTACCTGGGGTGACTCCTCTCCTCACTGGGCAGCAATGCCAAGGGGTTGACCAGGTCATTGGAATGCTGCTGGATTAAGTCCCCAAATCCACAGCTAAGGAATGTTCTTGATGTTGCAAGGTCAAGCCACTTGAAAGCTGGGATTTGCCAGACAGAAGGTTGTCTCAGCCACTTGAATTAGCCCCCCTTCTGCAACAGCATTATGATACAGCAATTAATAGCAAAATCCCTCACTACTACTTCCTCTGCCTGGGCAGCTGTTCACTGTCTCTGCTTATTTTCCTTTTTCAGTGCTTGGCCTTGCTGTTCCACATGCTGCATCCCAACCTGTTTGGGACACAAGACTCTGAAACCCTTTCGCAACTGCTGTGATGGAGCCGAGCCCCAGGAGTGATGCCGAATCACCGCTCCGGAGAGAGAATGAGGACAGACAAGGGTTTTGGAGGAACTGGCTGCTGGTTTCAGTCTCATCTCGCCAGATGTATGAACTGGCATTTTCTTCCCATAGACAAATGTGGGCCAGAGAAGAGGTGATCATCACTATGTTTTGTTTCAGGTTCTGTTCTAAGAGACAGAGGCTATATCTGCAACAGGAGTGAAATCTCAGTCTTCTCCAGTTTAATTTAAGCTAAAATTTTCCTTAAAAAAAATAAATTTGCCCTGTGGTAGATCCACAACAGGCTCTTGTAACAGCTGGAGCTGGGCACAGCGATACATGATTTTACAACAGAAGCCACTGGGCAACCCCAGCTCTACAAGAGACAGGAAAATGAGGGAAAACTTGCTCTTTTCACCCCAAATCCAGCGCATGTGACTGCTGGGGCAGCGCTGCAGGAGCCCTGTTGCAACACGGACTGGCTAAAGTCCTTCCAACGGCAGCTCTGCTCCTTCTGAGCTGGGGGGTTGCTTTCCTCCTCCTTCCCTTCATTCAGGTCAGGAACCTTGACCTTTCCAGCTCCGTTTTGCCCCAACCAGGTCCGCACTGGCCACCAGGGACATTCCCCCCCAGCGTGCCCCCAGGCAGGATGGGAACATCCTGGCACCCCACGGGGTGGACATGAAACACCCGACTACTGCTGTGCTGTGGGGCAGAGAGGGAGCACGCCCGCTCCACTCTAATTAGTGTGAATCATTAAATAAAATGTCCCCTTCCTGACTTCAGCATGTGTTAGTGAAATAGCTCTATCAAAGCTGCCTTGTCAGGGGACAAGAAGTATCTTTCTGCTGGGATTATACAGCCGTGGAATTATCCCTTGCTTTTGACAAGATCAATTAATTACTTCAAAGTCATTTGCAGTAATAAATTAACTTCTCTTCTTTGTTCCCTGTTAAGCTGGAGTGTAACTGCTGAATAAATAGAGGTATCTGGGCAGGCCCACAGCGCCCAGCTCCAGACCCCCGTGGCCAGGCTCTGAAGCAGATGGAGCTGAATTTTGGATTCCCTCAGCTCGCTGCCCGGCCACGCTGCAGGTCTGCAGCCCAGACACATGGGGACCTGGGCAACTCTTGGCAGGGCTCCTCATCTCTCGGACTTGCAATCCGGCCCCAAGCCCAGGGCAACAAGGCTCGGAGACTTCACTGAACTGCTGGCACACTGCACAACAGCCGTTGCTGACCCTTGAGGACAGGTCTCCAGCTTTTGCAAGACCCATGCACAACTTAATGATCTTCCCTTCACAGCAGCACCTCTGAGGCCCTTGGTGAGGCATTTTATGCTTTTAACTAGGCTTTGTGCCACAAAGACTGGCCCCTCACTGTCACAACCATGGACACACACATGCTCTCCACCACCATCCTGAACAGGCATCAAGCCATCCATGCCTTGCATCCCAATACATGCATGCAGATGGGGTTTACCACCCCGTTTCTACTCAGACACCAGATTAGATGCTCAGCACAGGTTAGGGCAGCACAAAGAGCTGCCCCAAACTGCCCTCACGTCCCCCTGCACTTCTCCCAGAGCTGCAGAGGTGGCCCGTGTGATGCCCCTGCCTGGAGACTCTGTCCTGGGCTGGGATGTGAAGACTGGGTGGAGGCTGAGAGGCTGGAAAATCTTCAGAGTAGGCTGAGAAGGGGAAAGAGATACTGGACCAACATTTTCCAGGGGGCCAGGCAATGCAGACAAGCATAAGGAAGAAATCCAGACCTTGATCCCAAGGAGAAAACTCTTGAGGACTCTTCAGACAGCCCACAAATGAGGAACGAGGAGCTGAAGCAAGGCCAGCAGAAGGGGAGGGTGCCCACGGCTGCAGACCATCAACCTCCGAAACAAATGGAAATGATCTTTAAGGTCCCTTCCAACCCAAACCATTCTATGATTCTATGAAATTCCTACAGCTCTCAGCAAAACAGCTGTTTCCTAGTTGATCCAGGGTAGTTTTCTGCTAGACCTGCTGGTAAATAAAATACAGTGAAAGCCAGGTGGCTTGTGAGCCAGCCCTGTGCCCGTCGGCACACCGGGGCATTACATGGGTGTCTCCTGCCCCAGCCCTGCCTCGAGGCTGGGTCATGCAGAGACACTGGAGGACAGGGACGAGGTCCAGGCTCTCAGTCCCACCAGCCACACAAGGACAGCCTTGGTGACTGGCTGTCAGACACGTGTTGACAGCAACTGAGCCATCAACCCCACAGCTCTTGGGTGCTCTTGCCTTGCCATGGGTCTACACAAGTAGATTCCATGTCCAGCCTAAGGCAGGCTGTGTCCTTGAGCCACCCTCCTCCACTCGGCAAGACCCATCTGCCTGGCTCTGGAAAAAGGCTCTGTCAAACCCAAGCCCACGCAACGGCCAAGGGAGAAGCTTCTGAAAAGCAACATGGTTTTCAACCAATATATTCAAATGATGTGTCAGCCCAGGTGACATGGAGGCTGCAGGACACAAATTGTGTTGACACCTTCACTGGGACACATTAATCCGGTCCTAGATAATTCACACAGAGAGTCTAGTGATAAAGAGAAGCATTCCCTGAGCAGGCTCTTTCTGAAAGAATTTGTCACCATCAATAAATTGCTGGGAGATTTATTTCTGCTAGCCCTAAAATTGCACACAAAGTAATGTGATTTGTTCAAACTCTTTAACATGCTGTTCTTCTTGATTTAAAGTCTGTTGAACTATCTTTATTTTCTTAGCACATTATTAATTCAGATTCTGGCTCTGACGTGAAGGAACTGAGATGCCTCTAGAGTCTACTTGTTGGGAATGAAAGGAGAAAAGGGCAGATGGAAGGGCTTAGGCAGCAAAACACCAGCTCAGTGTAACTTCAAGCTGGGAATAAACAAATGTTATCCGCATCTTGCACATCACTTATGTTCTTTTTCATGCCTACAGCTTTGGCCACGTCAAGATAACCCAGCTCCAGAGCTCCCCAGGCGTCTTTCATCCAAGACTACGTCAATGTATTTCACTCTCCTCATCTCTCAGACTTGCAATCCAGCCCCAAGCCCTGGGCAACAACTCTTGGAGACTTCACTGAACTGCTGGCACACTGCACAACAGCCGTCTCCAACCCTTCAGGACAGACTGCCAGCTTTTGCAAGACCCATGCACAACTTAACGGATCTTCCCTTCACAGCAGCACCTCTGAGGCCCTTGGTAAGGAAGCTTGTGCTTTTAACGAGGCTCTGTGCCACAAACCGTGGCAACATCTCCCCAAAACTGACAGCTGCAGCGTCCATCTCCACTGAACCTAGAGGTGTGGGGATGAGAACCTGGGAAGGTATTCAGCCCAGCGTTGGAGCTGGTGTCATCTACAGCAAGGTCCCACAAATAAGCATGGAAACACCCCATAAGTGACAAGATCTTTCACCATTTTTGTACCAAAACAGCTGATTTCCACCCTGTGCTGGCTGAGACCAGTGGGCAAAATGCCTGCAGGAACCTTCCTGCCTTTCACCTCCACGTCCCCCAGCAGAGCTGTGTGAAACACCTTTGGCAATTCCTCGGCTAAAAAAAGCTCCCAGTGAACATCTGCTCCGAACAGCAACAGCCCTTCACCATCTCATTAGCACATTCCCCAGGAGAAGCGGCAACCTTTGCAGATACTAAGCTTTTGTTTGCCTGTGCCCCGACTGGGAACAAGAAGTCTTGGACCAACAGGGAGCAGGGGGTCACCCAGCCTGAGGCAACGGGAGCTCCAGCCCTGGATGGGTGCACTCAGCCTCGTTGAACTCGGTGGTGAAACCAAGATGCACAGTCACTGCTTCCGTAGACTGGGACTCTCCCAGGATGGCTCCTGGGGGCTGGGATGGCAGTCTGGAAGGGTGTGAGCACTGCGAGCTCGTGATGCTAATTGCTCGGCTTTGGCAGTTGTGCTCCTGTGTCATCTTCTGTCTGTATCCTGGTACAACCAGAGACCTCAGCACCTTCCTTCAGGCACAGCAGAGACACATCCACCACCCTGAAAACCTCGTCACCTCTCCTAATGTCACAGGGGCAATTGCTGGGGTGTTGTCAGTGGGAAACACACGGACATTCTCCATGCTACAAGCCACTCACCCTTGCTCTCTGACCTGCCCATGCTGCCTCATCTCTCCCACCACCTTGTCTATCAATTTAGGGCTTATCCAGTCCAGCGCTCTGAAATATTCATCCTCAAACACTCCACAGCCATGCCTGAATGAGAAGTGCAGCCCCACCAGTGGGGAGACAAAGCCACCTCTGGAGAAGATCAACCCGTGCTCAGTGCCTGTTGCATCCTCCTGATGCTCCACCAGCACAATTGCACTCCTCCTGACCATCTGTCTCTGAGCCTGTCGACTCCCGCAGCATCCCAACCCCGAGAGCAAGCCTGTGGCCAGTGCAGGTTGCCATGGCACCCACAACGTACCTTAACTGCGTTGACATGAACCGCAAGGCTACGTCACAGCTTTTCTAATCCCGCTGCCGGAGCCCGGTGGTCTTCAGTGCCTGGCGATGGCCTGGCACAGCACCAGGGCAGGGTGAAGGTGCTGAGATCTAACCCCTCTCCCTGTGCGGTTTATTCTGCCTTAACAGTGAGCAGAGCTCGGCGTGGGATCGCTGCCACCTCCTTCACTAGATATTCCCCCCCCCCTTAAATCACTGGTTCGTATTCTCAGTCTTAATTGCATCATAACCCAGTTTTGTCTGGGAATCTATTCCAGGAACGGGAGGGTGCCTAATATAAAGATGCAGGAGGGACTGCATGTCCCAGAGGTGCAGGCATCATTACAGTGAGGGTGCCAGCAGAATGTGCCGATTCTTGTACAAAAGGGCCTTGATTTATAGAGCAACATGTTTGAGGAGCTAAGAAACAGCCCCAGTATTCCCCTGCATTCCTCAGGTTCCAACACATCCGCCCCATGTCTGCTTATGATGGTCCTATGGACTCCAGGAGGCACAGAGCACCCAGCTGTGCTCTGACCCACGGCTGCTTTCCCCAGAAACAGCAATTCCAGTGGGAGAGGGGTCAGAGGGTTTGGACTTCAGTGAAAAGCTGTTCGGCAAAGGGAGGAAAGCCAGTGCCTCATTTTGCTTCAGATTACCTAGAAATCACTGGAGAGGCAAGCCTCGCTGGCAGGTGGACCGTCACGGCAGGCACAGATGTCCTGGCGCTGCTGGTTTCAGCGCGAAGGGCTCGTGCCCTCACCTTAACGGCTCTGGGAACCTGAGCTGCAGCCAGGGGCAGAGAGAAGGATGCCAACTCAGAGACAGGCACCGGGCCAGTGAGAGCAGCTTGGTTGAGCTGAGCATCAGTCTGAGATCTAACACGTTTTAATCAGCAGGACTAGATGACCTATGGCGTGTCTCCCTTGGAAAACCAGTCAGGAATCTTTACTTGGGATTGCTAATGACTATGCTGAGCCAGGATATGTGATTACAGGCTATTGATTACTCTCCTTCTCTTTCTGGAGAACAGCAAATATAGTTCCTACACTGAAGAAAGAACAATAGGCAAGGAAACAACCGCAGATCAGATTCCATATAGTCCAGCTACAACAACACTCAAGGTTTCTAAAGCAAGCTGGGAACAAAGCAAAGACATATATGTGAGAGAAGATGAAATGCTGCAGCATTAACAGAGTATGACCACGCCAGGCAAGCTGACAGTTCTTTACAGTAAGACTGCTGTTTATGGAAAGAAATTCCAATTAATGTCACCTACCAGGATTTCAGCAAAGCACTTGGTATGGTGAGAAATCCACAGTTAGGCTGGGGCTGATGGTGAACGGAATAGGATGAGCTGTCAGCCAGGGAGGAAGATGGAGGAGGGGGGCGCGTGCTGGAAGGGGAGCATGCAGAGATGTTTGTAACGGAGCTCCTCACGGCCCGCTCCTGAAGACTGACTGCATTTGGGTTCTGTTACTGGCCAGACACAACCAAGTAAGGAATGTGATGAGGAAAAATGGAAGATGGCAGTTGAGGCATCACTGAGGTCATGGAAGACTTGGACATCACTGGAAAGATCACGGGGTCATCAGGGCATCTAAGCCATAAGGAACAGGGGATGTAAAGGACCAGAATAATGAGACAAGGAAGAAGGGTAAGGCTTTACAAACCCTCATCTGGGAAAGTGTGTGCAGGTCAAAACATGGTCTCAACAGGGAAAGATCAGGGATGCAGGGAAAGCTGTGTGGGTCATCAATGGGATGTGAAGTTTTTTTATAAGAGACCAGAATTGCTCAGCCTAGTGAAAACACAGCAGAGGGAAAGGCTGCTGGCTGAAAAACCCCCTAGCAAATGAAGAGCAGAGAGGGTAAATTTAAAGGCCAAGAGCAGCTCAAGCACACTGCCCAAGGTCAGCGGGGAAATATTTCAGCTGGAATCAGGCAGTACTCCTCCTCATCCTGAGAACATCCCGACTGGGCACAGGAACCCTGATCTACTCACCAAATACGATGTTCTGGCGTGGCAGCAGTGGGTACGTACAGCTGGTTGTCTGGATCCTGCTGGCTCTCTCGAGGTTCCTCCCAAGGCCACAGAGATGCAGATGATAGCTGCTACCCATAGATCCTGAATCAACCCAACAGACCCTCTAAACTCCCTGTAGCGGAGATCAGCTTTGGATGTTGAGCTGTTTCCCTGTTATCCACCTTCGATGCCTGAGAGCAGCCCGTCCTCCAAACCCTTGCCAGCAAAGCTAAGGCACTCGGGAGCATAAAGCAGATGCTCACAACGTAGCTGACAGTACTGTAGCAGTGGAACTGAAAATGTAGACGGTCACAGAGGAAAAGAAACAACCCCAGTTTTGTTCAAGAACTGGATATACAAAGCACCTGCAAAATCTCCTTGTCCAGAAGAAGCTGCATCTCTCCTGAGGGTCTGCACGTACAGCAGCAGCACGGCATTCAACACATCCCTCCTGGGACCATGCAGCTGCGTGCACAAGCACGGGGTGGTTGGCATGGCCCTCACCGGGGGACAGCAGTTGTCACCAAGCCGTGACCAGGGCTGCAAACAGGGTAGCAAACAGCTGGCCCAGCACGGGGGCCATCCCTGGTGTCTCCAGCTCTCCCCTCAGGTTAGGGGCAGGTGGAGGAGGGCAGTGAGCATCCCACTAGTGGGCGAGTGTCCCCTGTGCACGCTCCATGTGTGCGGCGGCAGAGTGGCTTGGAGAAGAGCCAGCGTGCAGAAAATGAGAAGCAGATGTAATCTCAGCAGAACAGGAACCAGGGGACACAATTAGAGCGAGTGTCTCAATAATTAAAATACCCTAATGAGCATCACTGCAGGTGAGGAACTGATGCAGTGTCCTCTCCTCGGGACCCAGGCTTGGCACAAAGAGCCAAACCCACTTCCTGAGCTCCCAGGAGCTCTCTAGAGGAATGTCCCTCTCGTGTGTTCCGTGCCAGCCCCAAAACATGGATTTGCAGTGCAGGAGGGGATCTTTCAGGCTACAGCCCCCAGCAGCCTACAGCAGTGACAGCTTTCAGAAGGAGATGGAGAGATGTCTCCGTCTGGAGGGAGCACCATGGACACAAGGGCAAGAGGGATGTGTGATCAGGGCCGTACGAGGAGATTAGGACACCCAAAGCACCAATAAAAGTGTTCCCACAGGTAGCCCTCTCCAAGCAGGGGAGGATAAGGGGGAAGTGGAACCAGACCCAGCAAGATTAGGGGATCAACAGACCCAAAGGCAGGAGCACTAGTGCCTGGTCAGCCCATGGCTGAGCTTGGCAAAAGAAAAGGAAACCCACTGAAAAAGGAAGCAAATGCAAACCCAGAGTCTTCCCAAAAGCCCAGAATCACACCCATGCTGGTTCCCAATTTTCAGGTCCTTCAGGCAAGAAGTAGTTGCCAGTTCTCACCTTTTCCTCATACGTCTTGTGAAGCCAGAAGTCTCATCCCAAGCCCATGGGGTCACAGAAAGATGGTTTGGTTTGGTTTTTTTAAGAAAAACAGCACCAGCTGTCAGAATTCATCTAGAAATATGAAATATGAAACAAAGGCCACAAATAAGCACTCAGGGGATTGTTTTCCACATAAGCTTATTTCGAAGTGAAAGTCATGAAGCTGCTTAACCTGCCCTGAGGTAATTCCTCTTCATAGCAGATATTTAAGAATTGCTTTAGTCTTTTAAAACTGCCTGTGCTGTTGGTAACTAAATAATATCCTTAAAACCTGTACTTAGCCTGAGCTTATTTAGCTTCATCTTTCAGCCTCTTGGCTTAGGTGCACCTTAGCTGGGTGCTTCTCCAGTCAGGCTTTGGTACTCCGTGACTAGGACACGCCGATAAGCCAAGCTTTCGCTGTAAAGCCTCTGTTTCCCATCTTCACTCATCAGTCACTTTCTTCACTGACTTTCTTCTAATTTATTAACATCCTGCTGATCAGCCCCGGTGACTAACGGCAGTAAAGTCATAGCCCCACCGTTGCTCAAGTCTGCAGTTCTCCAGCCAAGGATCTCATCTGAGTGTTAGTCACGGCCACATGCTGGAAGCCCAGATCCCATTCAGTATTCGCTCTGCTTTCCCAAACCTCTCATTTTTAGCAAAACACACGCCCTTGGCTGGGTGCACCTGATGAACGAGCGATCCAACTCTCTATATCACTGAACTGCCACCTTCATTACAAACCTACAGGCCCCCCG
Source organism: Eurypyga helias (assembly GCF_000690775.1). NCBI lineage: Eukaryota > Metazoa > Chordata > Aves > Eurypygiformes > Eurypygidae > Eurypyga > Eurypyga helias. The sequence goes on from NW_010256233.1 coordinate 22,985, forward strand.
TCTCTACAGCCACCTGATATTTTCTCAGAGATCACACTTTGGTTTACTTCCAGGCCATTGCTCACGGAGGAGAAGCAGCCCTGCGGAACTCAGCCGAGTCTGCGATGCTGGTCTGGCCATGGTCGTCACCTCTCAGACCCGTTTCTCAGCCTCGCTGCAGGAGCATCCAGCCCAGAGCGACCACCCAGCCTCTGTGCTTGGTGTCCTTTCAGAAGAGCATCGACCCTGGTCCCCTGAAGTCCATCAGTTCCCTTTTTGGTCATGCTCAGGGATGATTCTGATGTCCTCCAGCTGATCCCACCGTGAAAGTGCCTAAACCTCATAGAATCATAGAATGGTTGGGGTGGGAAGGGACCTTAAAGTCCATCCAGTTCCAACCCCCCTGCCATGGGCAGGGACCCCTTCCACTAGACCAGGTTGCTCCAAGCCTCATCCCGCCTGGCCTTGCAGACATCCAGGGATGGGGCATCCACAGCTTCTCTGGGCAACCTGTCCCAGTGCCTCACCATCCACTCTGTGAAGCACTTCTTCCTGATACCCAATCTAAACCTCCCCACTTTCAATTTAAACCCGTTACCCCTTGTCCTGTCACTACAGGCTCTTGTAAAAAGTCCCCCCCAGCTTCCTTGTAGCCCCTTCAGATACTGGAAAGCTGCAATGAGGTCTCCTCGGAGCCTTCTCTTCTCCAGGCTGAACAAGCCTGGAAAGTGCCTAAACCTCCCTGCACCCGACAGAGGTTCTTACGGCAGCCAGGCAATACCTGTGGTACGAAACCACCACCGACCGGCCTAAATCTCCCATGTACCTAAAACGCAGACAGGAAGGGTTCATCTTTGGCAGTTTCCCACTGTGTCCTGGAAAACAAACCGAGGAGATGTGAGCTGAATAGTGGATGGTGGGGTGGGTGAAAAATTACATGGCCTATCACAAAGGTCCGTTGTTTATGTGGAACAGGCAGTTGACTACAGGGATGTTTTTCACATGGTAATACCAGCACAGATGTAATCTGAAAGCCTCAGAAAGCTGGAGGAAAGGACTAAGAGAAGCCTCAGCAGATACAAAGTCCTGCCACTGAGCCAGAACAAGACTGCACCCAGGACCGAGCGGCTGGAGAGCAGGTCGGCAGCAGAGGACACGGAGGTCTTGGTGGCTGGGAGTCAGCTGTACGCCTGTGGGGGATGAAGGCCAACTGTAGGGTGTAAGGAGGTGTCAGCTGAACCCGTCAACCAAAACACAGGGGAGGAGAAGAGCTCCACTGGAGAGTGAAATGAGGGAGCAGCAGGAAGAGCAGAGAGTGCCAGAGCTAAGGGACTAATTTCCAAGAACTCGGACAACCAGTTACAGCCTCCAGAGATGCCACTGCCCTGGGACAACACACAACAGGGCACCTCGCTGTGTTCATGACCGATCCTGTCCCTTCCAGAGGTCACAGTCCCTCCTCTTCTGGTCAGCCATACAGCACCCAGGGTAGGGAGGTGCGAACTTTCCCTTTTTTCTCAAAAGAAGCGAAACCCACCCATACCGACTGTGTCTGCACATACGGGCATCAAGACCTCCGAAAGGGGACGCAGAGGGGTCACCTTGCAGGGACCCAGACTTGCTCTGGCCTCGTGTATGTGGCCTGTCCTCCTCCCAGTATCAAAAGCCACGAGTGAACCGTTGGAAGCAGCCAGGTAATGAACTGACATTGAGTAAACATTCGTGATTGGGAGTGTGTGACTCATGATAAAATATTTAATGATGAGTTCATCAGAGCAAGACCTTTGCACATCCCTCGAGCTCCCTTCAGAAGAGCCGAGAACCAGTCACTATTTCTGGGGGATGGCATATAAATACTGACAGTCCCTTATCCAAATACCAAAATTCACCCCCAAGAACATCTGCACGCTCCAAACACCCCCTGACAGACAGAGCACTCACAGCATACCCCGCACACAGCCTCCACATGCACGCAGGGATGAAACACCTATGCGGTACCTACCCCACATACACACACGTACATCCTTGCCCTCCCACACACCCGATGAGGACACACACGCTCTGCTACACCCACATGGCTTTTCACTCCTTGGACAGACCAGACCAACACACCACTGACCTGCACCCCAATCCCTCATCTGATCCAGCAGCCCTGGATTTTCTGTTTCTGAGGGTCTTGGTTCCATCTAATTCACCCTCCCGCTACTCCAAACAATATAGAGCATCCCAGCACAGCTCACTGTCTCCTCCAGGGCCTTTCCCAACAAGCTGAGGTCCCAGGGATTTAAAAAAATGCCTTTTTAGTCTAATTGTCGCTCCCAGCTTGAAGACACCTTCTTGGATGCTTGGGACCACTCCTTCTCCAGGACCTTCATCCCAGTGCTGGGCATTACACACTGTCCAAGGCCATATGCAGCAAGAGAGCTGGTAAGAGCAGGGTCTGGTCTGCAGGGGACCCTCTGCAGGGAAAGGGAGGAGGAAGATGGGGAACAAAGCTAGGAATCCCCTACAGGCAGCCTGTTCCGCTGAATTCTTTTTTAATTAGCATTTTTCCTCATGTTTTTGGTAGCTATTAAAAGAAGATGGGGTACATGCCTTCCATCAGCACAAATACAGGGATAAGTTTAGAAGACAACTGCCTGAAAAAGAGAACAAGTGCTTATGGTCTGTGCAAACAATACACAGAAATGCTGACTAATTCTTATAAGATGGTAAGTAACTGTATTATTTTTAATTAGCAATTAAATGACTTGGTAATTTCTTGCATTTAAGTAGTAATGGAAGTACAAACAATGCTAAGCAAATCAGGTCTTTAGCATTTAATTACCAGGCTCTCCTATGAATTATTTAGCAAGTGGGCAAATATGTTACTCCAAAGAAATCCATTGCTGCAATTAAGTGATTTTAAATTATTTCTTTGTCTGGGATGCCATCCTGCCTGGCACCATTCATGTGCAACAGCACGCACAGCAGTGCCTGAGTATTTCTGTGGATGGTGGAGCTGAATTCCCCAAAAGAACAAGCCAGACTGACTATAAACGTTTTTTTGGCTTTCCCAGCCCAGCCTGCATCAACAAAACACAACGAGCTACCCTACAGCTGTTTTCAGGCAGGTTTTAAAGAAGGAATGGCCTGGATTCATGAAAACTTGAGGATCTGCAAAAACCACCTGCCCCCAGCACTGAAATAAGTCCGAGGACTCTCAGAACAGCCACTTACTTTGTTAAAATGCAGCTGAAGGGGATTCTCCCAGAACTCCCTGGTTGCCAATCTGCATCTCACTCATATCTAACCTAAATCTCATTAGCTCCAAATTAAACTGATCCCTTCTCATCTTGTCCCAGCAGACGCAAAGAACAATTGATCACTTTATAACAGCTTTATGTGTTGGGAAGAGTTCACTCATTCTTTGCTAATCAAATTCAGCTTGTTCTGTCAGCCCTCCTGGTCCTTCTTAACTCTCTCAAGCCCTGCTGCCTTCTCTGGGGGGGTGGGGGCAATGTTGGGAACACACAGAAAGATGGCAGAGGGATGCATCTCAGGCAGGAAACCAGACCACCCAGGAAAAACTCTGCCAAGGCTTCCTTCTACATTGCTTCCAAGTTTCAGAGCGTATTTCCCAGTCCTGGTGGAATGTGGAACAACTCAAGAAGATAACAATTGTAAGAGGAGCATCCCATCCCAGCTTAGTGGAAGGACAGCCAAGTTTGCTTTGCCTGGGATGCAGCCAGACCGGGCTGGATTGCACCGCACTCTGCTGGAGAGAGAATTCCTACTGAGGTCAGTCAGAGGGGAGGAGTTGGAGCCTGGCAGACTCTGCTCTGGGGCTGAAACTGGATCATTTCTTGACAAGCCTCCTGCTCACAGTAGCATCGCTACTAAATCCCAGCACTTGCCAGGCTCTGTGTTCGACTGCAGCTCCAGTTTCAGAGGGGAATAGATAACATTAGCAGAAGCAGCTTTAAATGAATTCACTGCCCCCCTCAGCCCTGTGCATCAGCACATGTTTCCCAACCAGCAAACATCTCCTCGAGGAGTTGAATTATTTAAGCCATTTTGGCAAGATAGCTCACACTTTGCCCAAAGCAGCTCCATGTATGTGTTCCAGCCATGGCAGCGTGTGAGACCATCCCCTTCCACTGCTCTGGGCTTCCCGTCTGCCGGCAGGCAAGAGCACACAGGAGAAGGAACAAGGAGGAATTCCACAGGGTGCTTTTCCTAGCAAGGGCTGTGCCTTCACACCCCTTAGCTCAGCCTGAGGTAATAGCCAGAACAAGGGCTGCGACAGAGCAAGTTCCTGGGGAGGATTTTCTAATTCCTTTGCTCAGTGACAAGGAACCTGGGACTGGAAAGGGACCCAGGAGCTGGCCAGTGTGGCTCGGCACAAGCAAAGGTTATAAAATCCTTCCAGAAACGGATCCTGTTTTGCCAAACCCAGCTCAGCCTCCGTTCGCCAAGGCTGCCCCAACAGCCCGCTGTTTGGATGGGCTGGTTTCCAGCTTGAGGGGTTGCTGCTGGCCCATCTACCACTTGCTGTGAGCAGACACCATGGGAGGATGGAACAAGCCCTGGTGAGGGCTGTTCCACATCTGTCCTTGCATTACAGACCACAGCGGCTCAGCTCCACCACGTCATAGCTGAGAAGCCAATGTCACCCACCCAAACCCTGGTCTGGCCACTACTGGCACCCACACGGCATCTGAAATGCCTCCCGGGGCTCCTGACACCTGAGACCATTCCCATCCTGCCCACACTGGGCTCAGGTCAGCCCACCACTGGGGTGTGGACATCCACAGCTCAGGACACAGCTGGCCCCAGCCCACCCTGTCCTGCTGACATCCTCACAACTCATGTTGGGGAGCCCGTCACAGTGCCGGGAACTCGTCTGTAACCCAGCTCCCGTATCCAGATCCCATATCCCGGGATGCAATAGAAAAGGCACAGCCAGGGGGTGAAGGGAGGCAACACTGATCAGACTGGAACACGTGAAACCACGTATGGGCACTGTGTCCCATCAGACTGGAAAGGGTCCAACCAAGGGCTCAACCAGGATTCCTGATGTTAAATTCACAATGCTCCTGCTCTCCCAGCGAGAAGTCCAGCACTGCTGCTGGCTTGCAGACCTGATTCAACTTCTCCACTGGAGCGGGCTATCCCATCAATTCCAACGGGGACAGTGATGGCTTCAACCCAGCTCCAAGTGGCTCCTGCCAAACTCCGAAGGTTTGGAGCAGGAAGGAAAGAAGGAAGCAGAAGGAAACAGCAGCCAGGAAAGGGCAGGTCTGGAGGGGGCACAGTGGCCAAACTGCATAGCCAGCGTCCTGCCAAGAGGCAAGTTGATGAAACCGCGTATTAAGAGCTTCCTCTGCCATGGGACTGACAAGGACTGTCCATCCCAGCATCCCCACACCATAATACATCCAAAAGGAGAAGCTAACATGGGCTAATTGCTCTCATTAAGGAACATCACAGGTAAAGAGCAAACACCCTGCCTTTGGCAGTTGAATGCTTTGGAATTTATCCCCTCCACCCATACAGTCGAGGCTAATGGAAGTAGGAGAGGGAGGGGAGAAAAGTGAAGGCAAAACCCTGCTGGAATTGCTCTACCTCTTCCCCAAAGCATCACCCTGTTAACAGCCCTTGGGCGTGAGGGCAGCCCAGGCAAACCACGGTCCCTGGGAGAGTTTTATCTTGGAGAACATCCCTCCGCAGTTTTGCGGGAGGGGGCATGACATTGCAGGGCCAAGCAGAGGACCTGGGGAGCTGAGGCAACCGACAACAGGGATCCCAGGATAGAGCTCCTCCGCAGCAGCTCAAAACATCTCCTGTCAGCTGAGATGAGCTGATAAAAATGCAGATCAATTCCAGGGCCAGGTCTTCAGCTCATGTAAATCGATGCCGTTCCTGTGACTGGAGCAGATTGCTACTAACTCAGAGTAATGTTATCTACCATCAGCAGAGAGACAGAGCTGCAGGAAGCCAGGGTATCCCATTTCTGCTTCCCCTTAGGGAAGGTGCTGAGCAAATCTCACTTCTGCCAGTTCCCGGCATCGGCAGCACTCCCCTGGCCCAACCGACACGCCAACGAGCGGCCAACTAGCCATGCAGGCAAAGGAACTGGGAGCTACTGGGTGGATTAAGGTGGTTGCCCCAGGGTTGTTGAGCCTCTCGAGTCTAACCAGGACCAGAACCTGCTCCTGAGATGTGCTGGGGGGTGGACAGAGCTGATACAGAGCGTGAGAACCCGGCTGCAAGAACTAGGGCAACCACGAACAGACAGCACTGCCCTGGATCACAGCAAGGGCTCCAGCAGATCCCTCCGAGCCATCATCTCCTCACCCCAGACCACAGCCAAAGCTGCCCACGGCTTCTCCAGTCTGCAACACCACGGCCAAGGACACGGCTGTGCTGGAATGGTGGGATAAGTGACACAGAGATAGGGCAAGAGCAAATGGCCACAAGTTGTGCCAGGGGAGGTTTAGACTGGATGTTAGGAAACATTTGTTCACTAAAAGGGCTGTCCAACCACTCCTCTCCCAGTTTATACTTGTGCCCAGCATTAGTCACCATCCCTGGAGGTATTTAGAAACATGTGGATGAGGTGCTGAAGGACATGGTTTAGTGGTGGTATTACTGGAGTTCGGTTAACGGTTGAACCTGATGATCTAAAAGGTCTTTTCCAGCCTAAAGATTCTGTGATTCTGTAAGACAGCCAGGATAAACCCTCCTGCCTTGGCTGATGGCTTTTTTGCTCACAGAGACCCAGGAAAAGTCTTTTGTAATGACTTTTTGTAAAAAGTTCTGACCAGAGCCAGCTCAGATATCCACCCAGCACAGGCTGTCCAGGCTCCCCAGTCACATCAGGCACCCTGCCCTGGAGCTAGCCTCCGTTGGGGAGCAGCCAAAGGCACTTGGATCCCATCTGATGTTTCCTTCTACGTGGGATTCACCACCCGGAGCCTGTTCCCAAAGTTCTACACTCGGCTTTGCTGAAGGTCATGCTGCTTTTTACCCTGAGCCCTGTGACTGCTGCCATTTCCCAGCGGGAGAGGAAATTCAGGATCAGTCCCATACTCCTGAATTGTCAAGCCTGCATCCTTGGACCTGGGAATCAGGGCACAAGTTGCAGTGGGAGGGAAGGAGCATCTCCAGAACTAGAGTGTCAAGAAACAAAGAGACCCCAAACCCTTTCAGCCCTCTGCTGAAAGGCTTCCCCCTTCCCACATCCACTGTGCCAGCTTTTGTGTGTGCAGAGTGGGAAGAACAGGCAAGGACAGACAGGAGGGACCAAACCATCACCCCTGCCGAAGGACCATCGCCAGCAGAGACCCGTGTCCCACTCACCTGCTTTGGACCACCTCTAGTTGCCACGGAGCCAGGCTCCAGCCCCATAGCAGGTATCCAAGCTGACGGGGCAGTGCTGGTCCTGCCTGTACTCCCCTTGTTAATAGCACAAGGCCCCTCGTGCCAGGACACTTTGTGCCATCTCAATGCCAAGCACTTGTCATCGCTTCTTGATTGGCTTCCCCACCATGTAACAGCTGAGAAATGCATCCTCACGCTCATTCCTGGAAGCATGTCGGCACACCAGGGAGGGTGACTGATCCGAGTCCTCTGGCCAGATTGCTCTTACTGGAAAAGAGCATCACAGCCCGGAGACACACTGTCCCTACTCCAAACCCTGGCACCTCCGAGGGAAGGACAAGGGTTCTCTTGGCTGGTGGGGCTGAGGTTTTCTCCGCTGTGACCAGCTGAGCTCTGCTCTCCCGGAGTGTTACTGATCCACCTGTCCCATGCACAGCTCCTGCATCTCCACCGTCACTTACCAACCCCACCAAGCAAGGACAGGCTGGTAGACATGTCCCCTGGTGTAACCGTACCCACAGCAACAGCTCCAGTCGCCATCCACGTCCCCACCGGGTTTACTGAAGGAGCTGTCACTTCTCCCAAGCCTCGGTTGCACCCCACGCACTCCTGACCCGGGATGAAGAGGGTCTCGTGGTGGACAATGAGAACAGCTCCCTGCTCCATAACCCTCCGCAGCAGGCAGCAGGCTGCCAGCCTCCTTCGCAGCAGTACTTGCTCCCCACAGGGCTCAGACCATCACTGACCACCTCCCCCCTCCCAGGAACACATCCAGCCCTGGAATACATCCTGATGTTCAGTAGGGATTTGGGACTACTCATGCAGGAGTTAAACATTGCAACACGTTCCTTGGGAGCGGTCCCAGGACAGATGGGAATGTGACTCCCAACTGAAACCAGCTCTGTGCTCAGTCACTGCTCCAAGTTAATCTTCCACGAGGCTGCAGAACCAGGGGTGGGCAGTGCCGTGCTGACCCCTGCTCTGCCCTCTAGAGCAGGGATCGACGAGTGTTATATCGCTTTTGGCTGTGAACCTTGTCTCCAAACATCTCCCGTCCGTCAGTGCTGCACCACAAGAGTCCTTTCCTCTCCCTCAAGAACGAGGCGCAGCGCTCACCGCAGTCGGCAGGAGCCACGGGGCATGGCTGCCCACACAGGGCTAGAAGCGGGGGAGATATGGCGGGACAGCCCCAGCAGCCTCCATCCTCCCCGCTTCCCCCTTTTCGTCACAGCGTTCCCCTAAACGGGGCATCTGCCGGTGGATTATCCTTGCCCTGACTCCCTGTACAGCCACAGCGAGGGGGTACCCCGCTTCTCCTGTCACCCCAGTGACACAGAGCCCACACCCAAAGTGTCCCCTTGGCCCATTGCAGGGGCAGGAGGGCTGGGGCACATGGTCCATATCCAGCATCACTGGATTCCGGTGGGGGAGGAGGAACGGGAGGCTGCTCCAGGCAGAGGACAGGGGTGAGGGAGGGAAAGGACAGGAGAGACAGAATATTATAAAACACAAGACCTTGAAACAGGCAAGGAAATTTGGCCTGCATTGCTCACCCTCCCAGGCCTTAATCCCTTCGTTAGCACACATGCCTGATACAATTAAAGACAAACTCCCAAATCTGCAATGCAGACCATCTGCGCCAACAAAGGGTCCTGCGAACTCATCGCTGCGTTAACTGGCGTCTCCCAAGCTGAGGAGCATTTCCCATGTTGTGCAGCTCCATGGGGCTGGCCCCCAGGTCCTGCTGCCCCCCGCACACACAGGGACTGGGCTCTGTGGAGGAGCCCCAAGCATTGCGGAGTGGTGGGAGCAGGCTGGCCAAGCCAGGGGTCTCTGTGACCACCGGCGTGAGCAAAGGCACAGGCAGCCAACGGAGAAGGTGTGACCAACACCGGGACAAACGAACAAGGACAGGGCAGAGAGGAGACGGTGCTGGGGCTGGGGGGAAGCTGCAGGTGATGGTTTTCTTGTCGATTGGTCTCTGACATTGTGGCCTGTAGGTCTCCCCGATCTCCAGGGTGAACTGCCCTACACCCTGCGCTTTTCCCTGCACTGTGGATGTCTCCCAACACCACGGCAACACAAACAAAAAGCAACGTACCACAGCAAAAGAAAACGGGTCTTCGGGACAGCCCCATCTGGCCTTAAGAACCTGCAACCCTGCAAGATCCAGAACTACTTGCTGGCAGATTTATCCCAGCCTGAAGCTTAACGCCCTTAGATCTTGGCAGGGGTGGGAGATGCACCCCAGGACCCCTTACCCAAACATCACACGTTCATCAAGCACCTCTCCACATACCTTAAGCAGCTGTGCCAACAACACACAAGTGCTGATCTCGGCACTTTGTAGAAAACACCAAGGACCTGCAGCCTTTGGCCCTGGCTGACCCACACAAGCTCCCCATCCATCCCAGGTGCCCCCCAGCTCGAGGGGCAGAGTTGGATGAGACCGTTTCTGTTGGCAGGGGCTAGAAACAGGGTGCTGCCGGGCACTCGCAGCACCAAGACTGCAGGTTTGTAGGAGTGAGAGTGGTTCTGTGTCCACCCCACTGCACACCGAGGAGCATGAACTGGAGCCGCGAGGTTCCAACCAGGCTGCAGGACAGCAAGACAGGCAAAACCTCTCCTCCAAGGCAAGAGCACTGTGGCCTTCACAGTGGTTTTTCACCTGAACCCCACAAGCACTGCCAGAGCTCACACCCTTCATCCTGCACCCCGCTGAGCTGGGCCACCCAGCAGCTCAAAACCGGACAGGGAGGAGGGATGGCAAAGCCACCGCTGCAGATGCTGCCGAGGCAGGGTGCAACCACACACACCTACGTACACTTCATGGGTCTGTACATCTGCCCGGAAGATCGAGGAAGGGCTCCACTTCTCCCCACAGTCTGAGTGTTGATCCATTTATTATCATTCCCGGCCTATCACTTCCTTGTGCATTATCCCCTTGGATTTTTTGCTTTATTTTATTTAATACATTGAAGAACTGCTTTGCTCAGGGCACTGGCAGGCAGAGCTGCTTTCAGAGCCCCCTCGCCAGGTGAATGAGGGCTGTGGTGGCAGGTCTGGGTCGCTGCTGGGGTGGGAGAGCTACGTGATGGGGACAGGCAGCCGTCACCTCAAGAAGCGGCACTGTCCAGCCCCACACCCCTGTGACACGTGAACAGAGACGATGCCCGGTTCGGAGGCAGTCGGACAGAACTGAGTGATTTAACTTACGGGGAGAAACTCACTCTCCTTTCTTGGAGAGCGAGGTAACTGCTGTTTGCAGGGGACCCAGAAGCTTGGAGATGCCAGAAGCACTCAGTCTGAGTTAACAAGCCAAAGCTGCTATCACTGCAGACCTTGGGAGGGGAAAAAATAAAAACCAAGAAAGCCAGTCCCACAGGATCTACACAAGAGGGAAATAAGGCTGCTCGAGATCTGTTACAGCATTAAGCCCTGTGTCTTCATGGATCCCAGGAGAGATGTGCTCACTTCTGTGGCTTCACTCCTTCACACTCACCTCCATCCCTCCCGCATTCCCGGGGAAGCGGCAACATCTGCTGAAGAGGAAGGACACACCAGGGGAAGAAACAGGGCTTCTCTTGGGACATGAAAAGGCACAGCACAGCAAAAAGTCATTGCTTAGAGGAGAGCCTGGCTGTGCAAAGTCATGCCAAGGGCTGCCTGCCCATGACGAGCAGCGCAGCAGCTCCCACAGGGAGCTCCGAGCCCACTGCTGAGCCCAGTCTGGTCTGGGAAGATCCCACATGACACGCAAGACGTGGGTGAACGTCCAGCAGATGTTGCATAGGATGTAGGAGAACCTTTGTTCTCAGAGGTACAAGAAATCCCTCAGATCCCCTCCAACTCCAGCAGCACAAGAAGCCAGAGTAACTGCAGGGACAGGATGACCATCAAGTCTCAGAGGACAAACTGTGGAATTAACCCCTTCCCAATAGCCTTGGACCAGCACAGCTGTGAGCAGCACTGCCCCATGGCTCTGAGCAAACGGGACACCCAGGACAAGGTCAGCATCCTGATGGCACCGCATCCAGAGCTGGGTCAAGCACACGCACTGCCCTGTCACCCAGCACGTTCAGAGCCCCTGCAGCAAGGGACAGGAGTGCTACAGCACATCAGACCACATCCAAGTCCCTCAGAAAGCCCATCACATCCAAAGGCGAAGGGGACCCCTCAGACCCCAGCTCTGAGGACACAGACCAGAAGCTGTTCACCCTCAGGTCCCACCCAAAGGTGTAAAACAGCGTGTGAAGCTGCAGCAAACTCATTGCACCTTCTGTCAGAAAGCAAAGGGGACCCCTCAGACCCCAGCTCTGAGGACACAGACCAGAAGCTGTTCACCCTCAGGTCCCACCCAAAGGTGTAAAACAGCGTGTGAAGCTGCAGCAAACTCATTGCACCTTCTGTCAGAAAGCCAGACCGGACAAACAGCCCAGCAACTGCTCGCACACTGCCAGGCAGACCAACGGCATCCCATGCCCAAAGCACCTCCTTTCCCTCAGATACTGTGCATGTGAGTTGGGACACCCCTGGAATGGGGGAGAACAGCTTGGTTTTGGTCTGCAGCCTGGAGACTCTGCAGCCTAACGCTGTTCAGCAACACTTGGTGCTACAGAGCCCAAAAAAGCTGGAAGGGAAGTTCAGTAAATCATGTCCTGCCTATCTTGGAGCTCCCAGGAGTAGTTTGTTCCTTTCCATGGACTCAAGTGATCGCTCTCATGTGAGCACAATGATCTGCTCCAACCCCTTCTGCTCTTAAACACTTACATTAACTGGGTAATTCAAGCAGCAGTAAGCCTGCTTCCAAATACAGAAATCCTCCCCAAAGGAGGTTCTGCCTTGGTGCCTGGCATGTAGAGACCCAGCAGGCACCAAGTCCTGCCACGATAGGAAGAGAAAGGGCTTGAGAGGTCATCACTACCCATGGCTACATCTGTATTTCTGGATCCTAGCAGCTTCCCAGGCTCCAGGTCTACACCTCAGCTTCACAGCAGGGTCCTGCCTCCCCACGCAACAGAAACCCTCAGCCCGTGCTGGAGGGTGGGTGAGAACGGCCTGACAAGTTCCCAGCTCAGGATGTTCAAGGTGTGCCCATTGGATTTCTAGACAGACCTTGGAGAAGGCAGATCCAACACCGGCATTAGCACAGGCATCCCATGTGGCTGGAGGAGTGCGAGTGGGCAGGTTGTGTCACACCAGACAAAGGTGACGTCAGTACAGGGTGCGAGTCCCCCGCCTCCGGGTCTCCAACAAGACCCTGCAGCACTTCTATCAACTGGCACAAATCTCTGACCTTCCCCACCAGAAACTCCAGGGAAATGCCCTTCCACCAAGGCCAGCCCGTGGCCCACCAGGGTATGTTGGGCTGGGATGCTCTTGCCCAACCAGAGCCATCAGCAGCAGACAGCCAAGGACCCCGGAGCTTCCCCCCCACCTCCAGACTCGGCTGACTGCTCGCTCGCCGAACGGATGCTGCCAGCAGCACCCTGCCTGGCAAAGGCTGCAGCGGGCACGGCCACTGCCCCTTCCTGATTAAACAGGAGGGAAAGTGCCACCAGCTCCGCACCACAGCCGTGCCGGCCGGACACCGCTGCAGCCAGACCGGCAGCCCGGAGGAACGGAGGGGCGCAGGGAAGAGCTGCCGGCGATCCCAGGGTACGGGAGGAACACAGGGTGCTGCCGGCCCGCTCCCAACTGCAGGATGCTGGAGAGAGAAGGGGAGGAGAGAGCCCCGATTACACTCCTGGGGACAACAGCAAATTCATGGAACAGGAGGGTGTTACAGTTCTCGCTGGGGAAGGACAAACAAGAACTGGCCTGATGTCAACAAGCAGGGACAGATCAGAGCGGGATGACATGCCTGACGCTGGGCTGAGCCCTCTGCTTCCAAGGCACTCCGCTGAGCAGGGAAGACGACTGTACCGCAGCTCCAGGGGCCACAGCACAGCCTGGAAGGGGCCAACCGACATGCTGGGACAGAGTTCGCGCTGGCTTTCCGGGCACAGGCACAGCCCAAGCCCTGCCCAAGGCGTTGGCTGGCTTGTCCCAACAGTGCCATCAAAAGGATAGCACTGGGCAGCGGGTCTGGGGCCGAATCCTGTCCCCAAAAGGGTCCAAAGGCTTGAGAGCCACAAGCAGAACACTGCTGAGAGCAGAGCCAGGACCAGGGACTTCAGGGGTGCTGATCCCTGGGAGCTCGGTCATTTCAGACCCACATTACAGGTCACTCTTCCCCACAGCTCTGCCCCGGCCGCAGCAGCTCCTCCTCGCACCAGTGTCACCTCGCAGCAGCCTCCCCCGACTCCGCTCCATCTCCTGGCCCCACGCCCCGGAGCAGCCAGCCCCCGGCCACCCTCCACCCATCTGGCAGCCCTCTTAATTTATCTTTATGCCTTTAATCCTCGAGTTAAATGGCGCAGCTCTGCACTCAAAGCTGGAAAGAAACAGCCTAATGGCCATTAAGTTCCCCTTCAGAATATTAGATTCAGATCCATCAATTTTACTTTGTAGAGAATATTTGCAGTAAAATCAGAGCAGCTCCCAGGCGCCTGCAGCCCAGCAGTATTTTCTTCCTAGGAGCAGCTGTTCAGAAAACACATCGGCTCAGGATTTACTGACAGTTGGCGGCACGAGATAGTTCAGAGCCACGAGCCAGAGGGTGCCACCCGCTTCTGTCACCCGCGTCAGCTTCCGTGGAGAAACCGCGGAGCCGATAAAACAGGTCTGCTGCTATAACCCTCCAGCTTGCCAGCATCCACTGCTGCTCCAGCTCCATCCTCACCGAGGGAGCGGCGCTTACTGGTGTGCAGCCCGCTGCATCCCCACTGAGGGCTGGGAAGGCTGCCCCAGCAACGGCGCAGACAGCGAAGCAGCCAACTGCCAGGGAAAGAAAAGCAGTTTTCCCTGGAAAAGCACAGCAAGGAAGGCAGCGGGATGCGCCGACGCTGCCT
>NW_010256233.1:37292-38651 GCF_000690775.1 Eurypyga helias
GACGCTGCCCGGCCAGTGCCACCTCCACCGGGTGACAGCACATGTCACCAGAGAGCCGCCGGCCGCCCCCGGCATGGGGAGCGGGTTGGCAGCGTGGGTGTGCGTCCCCAGAGCGGTGCCAAATCCCTTCCAGGGGGACTTACACGTTGGGCATCTTCTACCCAAGCAATGTGCTTACTGAGGTGATGCCCGGTCTCTCCCTTCCCCTCCTGGAACCGGAGCCGTGCGGACCAAGCCCCAAGCACAAATCCCACAGAAGCTCCCAGGGTTTCCCTGGAGCTCAGGGAAAAGCAACAGCCTCACGCAGAGACCTGCACATTTGCCGCCTGCGAGGAGCGGGCTGGGGCTGCGCTGCTGAAGGCGAAACCAGAGGTACAACAAGGCAGAACCTGCTTCCACCCAGTCCACCTGCCTGGAGAACCTTCCCCAGATCCCGTCCCACACGCCAGCCCTGCCCACCCCCACCAGAACCACCCACGGAGCCGCACGCAGGATGTTTGCCCCCCTGCCCTGGAGCTCAGGGAAAAGCAACAGCCTCACCCAGAGACCTGCACATTTGCCGCCTGCGAGGAGCGGGCTGGGGCTGCGCTGCTGAAGGCGAAACCAGAGGTACAACAAGGCAGAACCTGCTTCCACCCAGTCCACCTGCCTGGAGAACCTTCCCCAGATCCCGTCCCACACGCCAGCCCTGCCCACCCCCACCAGAACCACCCACGGAGCCGCACGCAGGCTGTTTGCCCCCCTGCCACCCCCCAGCTGCGGGCCCAAGGGCCGGCACACTCCCACTATGAACGGATCCATTGTTTTACTCTTGCAGGGGCTACGGCTGCCCAGCCCCAAACTGGGTGTTACTGGGACAAGTTCCCACTGGGTGCAGTGGTGCTGGTTGGCTCAGGATCCATGGCCGGAGCTGACAGATACCGACCGGGCGCAGCAATCGGAGGCCTCGAGCGCCACATTCCAGCATCACAGCCGGGGGTGACGAGGCACTTGCGTACGGAGACTCGTCGAGCAGACGGAACCGGAGCGACCCTTCCCCACGTACTGCACACCAGGCTGCCCTGCCAGCCCCAGGGTTTTACCTCCCGCTTAGGGGCAGATTTATGGCAAATTATAAAAGCTGGGAGAAGGCAGAGCATCCCTGGAAATGGCAGGGAGGTAGGGATGGGAGTCAGGTGCTGGGGAGCCCCTGAGCGTTCTCCCCCGCCGCCGCCAACAGCTTTTATCCTCATGTTAAACATGAGGCTCTGCACCAAAAACTGTCTCCGGCAATCCCAGTCTTCCCAAGGCTCGGGAAAGCTGAATTCCCTCTGCCATGGGCAGGGCTCACCCGACATGGCAGGGAGAGTTCCCACAGCT
>NW_010256234.1:0-433 GCF_000690775.1 Eurypyga helias
GCGCCCACAGCGCCAACTTCAGGGAGTGGCAGCGCCCGGGGGGGGCCCTTCGGCTGCAGCACCCACTCTGACACTCCCCATCATCCCTGCTCCCCCCATCCAGTCCCTCTGCTAAAGTGGGAGATGCCCCCCGGTGCTGATGAAAAGCTGCGGGGGCCTGGAAAGACCCCCCGGGGGGGGTGGGGGGATGCAGATGTGCCAGGGAAAGGGATGCTCATGTCCCGGGGGATGAACAAGCTCCATGGAGGGGATGCAGGTGTCCCAAACGTGATGCAGGTCACGGGGTGGGGGGGATGCAGGTGTCCTGGGGGGGATGCTCGTGTCCCAGGGGGATGCAGATGTCCCAGGGAGGGGATGCTTATGTCCCAGGGGGATGCTCGTGTCCCGGGGGGGATGCACATGACCCGTGGAGGGATTTGCACGTCCTGGATGT
>NW_010256235.1:0-37636 GCF_000690775.1 Eurypyga helias
GCTCGTCCCCGTAGCTGCTCCCGAGGAGGTGTTTTCCCGCACGTAAGCGTTCGCCTAGGGCACGCACGTGAAGGGGGGAGCACCACCGTCGCTCCGGAAACCGCTGAAGGTGTAGTTAACTGAACAAGTGTTTGGAGAGGAGAAGGGGCACGTGGCCGAACAGCTCGCGTTCCTGACAGCCTTGGAGACGTGGGGAGACTGACCCCGAGCTAAAATTCTGGCTTTAATGTCAAATCGGCAGCCTAGCCTTTTGTGTGTCAAATTACGCTTGCTAGTAGTCTGTAAGACAACTCTGAACTCTGGCTTGGAGGATAAACTCTAGCCTCGATCGTTTAATGTGCTCGGTCAGAAAAGGCTTTTTTCTTACATCTGTTACTTCCTACACACGATATATATAAAGCTTAGAAAGGGATTGGCTCTGATAAAGTGGATTGCATTTTTCCTGTTCCTCGTTCCTGCATGGGCCTCCCCTCTACTCCTCCCTTTTCCACCCTTCCTCCTCCGAGGTTGTGTATGAAACTGGGAGTTGAATTTACGCAGTTCTGAGTTTCAGTTGCATATACATAACTTGGGGGGGAGGGGGGCGAAACCCCTACTGTTTTCAGTGCTACTGTTTCTGTAGCTACATCTCTTCGCTTGTTTATGTTTCTGTGGCATTGTGCTCATGGTACGGAGCAGTATCAAAGTGTGCCCAGAGTAAGTCATAAATAGTATATCAAAGGATACAGTTTTGTGTTTGTAAGGGTTTGATTTCGTAAAAGGCATTCAGGAGCCTGAACTAATTTCTGTCCCCTTACTAAGAAGGACTAAGTACCTCACACAGGCCTTCCAAGTAAGGTCTGGTGTGTTAGAACAAAGTTGGTAATTATATTGAGATTCAAAACAAAGCAAACATGTTAGTTCTGTGCTGAATTTACATGGAACAAGCTGCCTTTTATACTACTAGACAGCTAATTAGTCTTGGGTTGTGTTTTTTTTTTTCCTTCTACTTTGTGTAGACTTTTGCAGGCTTGATGCAAATACAGAAAATACATTCAGGTTGTGGAAGTGAAAAGCGACTCTAGTTTTTGACATATACATGCTCTTAATCAGCCAGCTCTGGCTATTGTTTGCTCTGTTAGCAAACTGTTATTTGTGCTGGCATGTGAAACTATTTTAAGCTACTGCACAGAGCTTATTTCATGGTGGCACGTGTTCTTACTGGTTAAACTGACAGCATGATAAAACTGCTCCATGCGATATGTTCCTTTATTTTTCAGGCTTCTTGACTTTAATAGTCAAATATATCATGAGTTCTGCTGAGATGTTTAGGAGGAGATGTTCAGTAAGATTCCTTCCTTTTATCTGCTGGTTGGGAGGTATGGGCTGCTGAAGTCCATAGGCCAATTTACATTAACCAGAGGGATGTATGTGTGGTGAAACAGCTAGTGAGCAGGGGACAGCTGTCACTTGCTGTTAAGTTTGCCATCATTTGGATGTTGGCCTGTTTCAAGGAAGAAGATGTTTTCTGAAGAACAGTTGTTAATGTATTGGTATTCTAATAAAATGCAAATAGCTCTTGCATTCTAAATATGCAGTGTTTTTGTGTTGCTGTAAAAAAGAGAAACCACAAGCAACATTTTTAGTTGTTACAGCTAGTAACACCTACACTTAAAGCTGGAGTAAAGGACTGTTAAGAGGACTTAAGGCTTTCTTCTGAAATAAATTTGGGCTTGTTGTTTCACGTTGACTTGGAAATGCTTTTATAAATTGTGTGAGCAAGTTCGTATATATTCGTTAACACCTTAGAACCGAGTCAGTGGGATATTTTTGTTGGTGCTGAGACTTAGTGTAGAGATAGGTCATGTCTGTTTCGTAACTAGAAACTGTTATTTTTAACACTTCTGTCAGAATAGTCCTTCATACACCTTGTTTGTTTCCAAATGCTTTTTCACTGTAGAATTCCATGGTGGAGGGAAATGACTGGAAGAAACCACATAATTGCAAATAAGTGTAAAAATATTGCTACTTCTGTAGTGCTTAATGGCTGCTTGCGTTCTACCTCATAATACATGCTTCACTGTAAGGCTTTAATAATCTTATTACTTCATCTTGTTTGTATGCTATGTGAATGACTTGCACTGCTGCTTGCTTTAATTCATTTTTTTTCTAATTGGTACAGGAAGTGTTCTTGGAATCGTGTAGGCCAGTTTTTTCAAGTATTAAGTGCCCAATGCAAGATTAAAATACTAGTACATTAACATCTCCTTCAGAAAGGTTGCTCAGTTAATTAAAAGTGGTTGCTAACATTGGTATCATCTTAGGCAGGTGTGCTGTTCTAGATACAGTTAACTCTAAACTTCTTAACTCTGAGTTTCTTGTTTGTGGTGGGGTTTTTTGGTGTTTTTTTTTTTTACTTTTCTGAAGTGTTTAGTCATCGCCCAGATGAGGACAGTCTATTCAAACCCTTCATTCTAGGTCCCTCATTAATTTCTATTAATGATTCTATGTGTAGAAGGAGAGCAATGCTACTTATTACTAGATTTAGCCTTAAAAAAAACCTACTATTTTCTAAACTGTTTCCAAAAATAGCAAGTCTAGCTTGTTCAAATACTGATAGAAGTGATGAGAGAGCTAGCGACTTTGCTGAATAGATCTGTTTCTGACTTTAATAATGAAGGTGAATATTCAATTCAATATTCAGGTTAAAAGCGTGAATAAGATAGAGAAGGTCCTTTTCTGTAATACCTAGTTTTTAAGTTTTCTCATCAAACTGGGTTTACCAGAGCAAAAGTTTTGCACAGCTAAATGGTGCATGCAGGAGAAAGTTCATGGATAGTGGCTTCCTCTTAAAATACCTCTGCTTGTCCCCAGGGTTAAAATTCTCTTCACGCGAGGGGAAAAAAGCACACTAGCATCACACAAGCTGTGCCTAATTCAACTTTTTTGTGTTGGACAAGAATATAGGATATACTTTGAGTGTACCAGAGCACTGGAACAGGCTGCCCAGAGAGGTTGTGGAGTCTCTGTCTGCGGAGATATTCAAACCTGCCTGGATGCGTTCCTGTCCAACCTGCTCTAGGTGAGCCTGCTTTGGCAGAGGCGGTGGACAAGATGATCTCCAAAGGTCCCTTCCAACCCCTGTCACTCTGTGAGATGTAGAAATACACAGACAATCATCTCTTCCCCGAGAGTGGGAAGAAATGCTCTGGAGGAGCAGTTTTCTGAGGTCAAGGATTATGGTAACAACCCTGAAGACTCTTCTTCATTATATCAAAACTGCATCTCGGGAAATGTTGGCAGAAAGATTCCTTTGGTTCAAAGGATTATGTGGGTAGCTATGTCTGCTGTGTTTCTGGATGCTACCATGGGTCCTACTGACATTGATTTCCTTCCCTGTGTTTTATCAACTGCCTCTTTGCCTTGCTTCTCAGTTGTCCCTGCATATCTCTGCTGTCAAGCACTTCTGTACCACGCCTGGTCAGCCCGCTCCTAACTGTGATAAAAAGAACATGTTTTGAAATTCTCAAATGGAAAACAGGCCTGTTTGACTAAGAGTCCACTTACGCAAGTTTTGTAATACAGAAATTTGTTTAACGTTGGCTTTTTCAAAAATTATCTGCTCTTGTGATAATTGGGGTGCTCTTCCTACACTTTCCCTCACTGCTGCCCTCTTTATTCCCTCCTTGCCAACTTGCTGAGGAAGTCTCTTGTTCAGGTGTTTGCACTTCTGGCTTGTGTCAGGAAGGAGCAGCAAAGAATTTTTAGAACATATGGTTGCTGTGGGAAATGCTAAAGCCCTTTTATAGTATTTCTTAGAATTATTGAATCATATGGCCTTCTTTTGGCTGCTGATAATATTCCTAGTTGAAATTTCAAAACTTTCCTGGTTAAGGAACTTCCGTGTCAGCCAGGTAGGAGTATTCATGGCAGAGACTAGTAACAAGCTGCAGAGTGAGTCTTTGCAACGGTGGTGAATTATTGTCCCTTTCCCCAGAAGTCGTTTTGCAGAAAATAAAATGGTCTAAATAAATAGTGTTAGAGTGAAGGTGATTCTGGCTATGTTGGGATGACTTTTTCCTTTGGAGCATGTTTGGAAAATGCTTCCATATGTTATATGTATGTGTGTATATATATGTTTCTTTTTTTAAAGGGTATTTCCTATATTTCTTGTTTTCAGTGTCATGGCTGGAGAGCAAAGGGAATGTTTGTACCACAATGAATACTACGCTGTTCAGAAAGGATGTTTGTTTTTCCTTAAGAAAAATGTAAAATTAACCTTGTCTGTGCTTCTACGTGTGTGTGTGAGCCTTTTGCTGTTAAAAATAAATGAGCTTGTGAGATGGTGAAGGGTCTCCAGGGAGGTCTATGAGTATCAGGGTCGGCCAGTACTGCTTATATGCTCTCTTGCTAATAACAGTAGCATAGGAGAGCTTGTTTGCCAGGCACCTGGGGATGCGGGTGCTCTATGATGGCTTGGTGTTTGACTTGCCTCATTAACTTCCTGCTTCTTAGGGGGTCAGATTGTGCTGGCTTAGACTTGAGAAGATCATATTAGTGTCTGATACGGGGGGACATTAGCAGTGTTGAGTAGCTGTCTGCCCATCCTTTCGCCACAGAAATGACCCTCTGTCCCAGCAGAGCACACCCTTTAAATTTATTTTCTGCTCCTAGCCCTGGCCTCTGCAGGCAACTCTGCTGACATCTGTTTGAGGTAAACGCAGGAATGGCTGCTCCACCAACAGTCACAAGTTCAGCCATAATTTGAGACTAAATTATGTTCAGTGCTTGTTGACAGTGTTGTGAATGTTTAATGTTTCGATTGCCGGACTTCAGTCTTGTGTCAATGGTCTTAAAGCTTCCTTTGTTTGCAAGAGCACCGGTTTTAACAATGCTCTCTGAAGAACAGAGGTCTCATGTTCTGCTCATGGTCTCTGTAGCTGCCCCTGTGATAGGCTGCGTCACTAGAAGCTTGGACCGAGTCAGTGGAGGATGGGCTCGTAGCTGCAAGTTCTGGTCACAGTGCTGTTCCACAAAAATAGCCGTTGCTGAGTATGAAGAAGTTGGCAGGGATGAGTGGGATCTACATGTGGGCATGTTCTAGCTATGATGTGCTGGATAAGTGCAGATGGCAGAATAGTTTTACTTGGCCATCTTGCCCAAGGGCCTCCTGGGAGATGGCTGCAATCTCGATTGAGCGCTGAGGTAGCATTTGGTTGCTTTGCTGTCTTCCTCAGGAACTCTTTAGTAGAGAAAAAGGAGTAATTGGTACAGCTGTACGGGTGCAGGTTGCAAATATTTGTCCAGGGTCAATTTAAATTTAGGCATTAGTAAATTGGACTAAGGGACTATAATCCATTTTGTCTTCTGTTTAAATAGAGAATACTGTAAGGCATTAGAACTACAAAACCCTAGACAAATAATGGAAAGAAACAGCAAGTGGTAGAAATATGTATTTTTTTCTATCAAAATAAGGTTTATTAATCCCTTGTAAGGGATAATTGTACTTGGCTGTCGGTAAGCTTCCCCCATACCTAGATGAGTTAGTTTCGAATCATTTGGGTCATCAAGCAACCTCTGTATGTAAGGAAGGGTATAAAATATCTTAGGATTTTGAAGTGAGAGTAGCTTTAGTACTTAGGCATGGTTCTTGAGTTCTGCTTCATAAATCCCACAACTGTTTGGTTTTAGGGAGATTCTGGTCAGTTCATAGGTATAATGTTATTGAAAGTAGCTCCTCCTGGTTGGAAATCACAAAAAACCCAAAAGGTTTGGTTGGTAGACTCAAAAGT
Organism: Eurypyga helias; assembly: GCF_000690775.1. Lineage (NCBI taxonomy): Eukaryota > Metazoa > Chordata > Aves > Eurypygiformes > Eurypygidae > Eurypyga > Eurypyga helias. Next base: position 5,772 of record NW_010256235.1, read on the forward strand.
AATTTAGTTAGCTAAGGAACTTAATGCATATGCTTTGATTGTACTTTTGTGTTGGCTATTGCAGCCTCTTCTCTTGAATTCCTTGTCCCAGTTGTCTTATGCTAAAGCAGAGTAAGAGGAGGCTTTTCGTAGCCTGGCCCATGCCTCTGTCCCCAGCCTTGCCTCGTTAAATAAACATAAAAATTACTTCTGTGTGTAGTGCTGCAACTTGACTTTGCATTGATGGCTTTTAAAGTTATGTTCAGTTGCTAATTTTCCTGGACGACGGACGTGGCAACGTGCTCTCTTACATCACGCAAGGCATCTGACACAGCAGTGAACATAAATGTTTGCGGATACAAATGTTTGAAGAGTCCTACTAGATCAGTGTATAGTAGGTACTGCTTAAATAACTTGTGCAGTGCCTTTAAATTGCCAACACAGTTACAATATAGCACTTAAACTATACTACCTGTAAAAATTAATCTCCAGCACAAGGAACTGTGATAATTTGGATATACTGTCTGTGCTGAAAAACATGCAAATGTGTTGGAAAATAACCCTGACTTTTAAAATAGTTCACAGGTATCTAACTGTGCATCTTCCTTAATAGGAGGAGGGTAAATTGAACAGATTCAGGTAGACAGAGCCACTTTTATACTAACTGTTAAAGCAAGGAACAGTGATTGTCATATTTGATGGAGCATGTTTGTGTGAAGTGCCAGGTAGATGCCAACTTTGTTTCTGTGCTGCCACTTAATATGTGATTCTGCAGTGTTGCTTGTGAAATGTAATTATTCACGTGCACAGGCAAAGATGATGTTGGGGAGGGGGGGATCCACACCAAAAAAACCCAAAAGCACAACCAAACCACCTCTGAGACAATGAATTTTGACTGCAGAGAACTCTCAGATATTTTTTTTTTTTGGAAGTTGCATCATTTTAAAATGAGTGTTTGCTTCCAAAAAAACCCAGTTAATACTGTATTTTAATATGTATCATTTCTGTGATGTAGATGTGGATTTGATTTACAGCTAGATGAAATATGTTAAATTCTTAATTTCAATTTACCATGGAAGCTAAACATTTTGAGACAAGAAATTAATTTGCTGATGGTGGAGTTGAGTAAACTGTCTTGAAACCTCTGTCACTAACCTAAATAAAACCTCTGCCTTGTTGTCGAGGTGCTGAACCACAGAGTTCAATTTTTAGATGCTCAGACTTGAAAAATTTGCTTAAGCAAATGGCATTTTATAAAAATAATTCTCATATGCCGATAGGTTGGTGTATGACTTCTGTTTTTAAGGTACTTTTAAGTTCATTGTGTTTCTTGGCAAAATACAATTGTTTATTTTTATCGTAGTGTTTCAAACATTGAGTGTCTTTAAATCTGTTTTTTTAATGAAACTTTAAAAATGGAACTTAACTTTAATGTTACTGCTTAGTGTTCTAATTAGTATCCAACTTCTAACTAAATGTGGTAACTTTTTTTAACACTGGATCAGAATTATCTTCAGACAGGTACAGTCTGAATTCACGTGTCAAGGTGGATTTGCAAGACAAATGTACAACTTCTTTTTTTTTTTTCTCCGTGACACTTGTTCAAAAACTCAAAATGCTAAAGATGTTTTTTAGAAGTTGAGGAGAAAATGTTAGCATTTAGGACATCGGATTTTTGTCATTCACCATTTTGATGGATAAAAATGTAATTTAGAGTTAGTGTCTTTGGAATAATCGCTACTAGTTGTCTTAAGTTGGATGTCAGTGACTTTTATTCCTAAAAGAATCTGAACCAAATTTATAATGAAAACGAAGTAACAAATATAAGCAATAAAGCTAAATGTTAACAGTTGATTTGTCAGCAGTTTATTAGCCCTGCATTACATCCCTGGTAAGCTTCCCCCAACTTCCATTCTGGAAACTCTCTTCTCATACACATAACCACAGAATTTTGTGTTCTTTGATATCTCAGTTAGGGTTTTTTTTTAAGACTGTGTCGCAAAAGTCCAGGTTTGATTACCTTGTTATAGGAACCCCATTGTATTGCCTGAGTCAGTGTCTCCAGTGTTTGGCATGTGTGGGATGCAATGTTCTTGCTTCCATTGAGCAAAACATGGCTTGATTTGAATTGTAAGTATTTGTGGGCAAGAGCAGTAGTTAGCATGTATTTAAAGAAAGAGCTTGAAAAGAAAGCAAGCTTTTTTTCTTACACTGGCACTGCTGCTCAGCAGGATTTTTCTCTCTGCTTGCAGGCTTTGACTGAACTGGGTTTGACAGTGTCAGGCTTTGGCAGCACAAGTGACTTGAGTTTCTGTTAGCTCTGCTGCTGCAGTCTGGCGTGGATGTGAGAATGGTGCAATCTTTGCTTAAGGCAGAGCTGCTGAAGTTTCCAGCTATTGCATTAGGAATGGGATCTCTCTTGTGAGAGCACAATAAAAACATTCTCTTCTCGCTTTTCTTGCTGTTACTTGTGCAGTGTTGAGGAGGAGGAAGAAGACAGACCTGCGGATGGAGGGGCAAAAAGTAAACTGCAGAAAAGATGCTGTGAAGAAACAGGAAATATAGGTTAAAATAAGAAAAAAAAGTCTGAGCTGGGGAGTTTAGCTTGAAGAAATCGAGTTATTGGGTAGAAGTTGAAGTGAAGGAGGAGTTGGGAAGAAAGAGAACTACAACAGAGGGGGTCCAAGGCTGAAAGATGAAGGGTCGAGGCAAGGGTGAACAAATGTGGGGAAGCAGTTCAGGATTTAAAAGTAAAGTCTGATTATATTTTCCTAAACTTGCATAGAAAGGGTCAGAGTGAGTTTGCATGTGCAGTTGTAAACATTGGTCTCCCCTAAAGCTCAGTTACTTCACTTTGCATGCTGAATGTTAGAATCATAGAACGGTTTGGGTTGGAAGGGACCTTAAAGATACCCTAGTCCCCCCCCCCCTGCCATGGGCAGGGACACCTTCCACTAGACCAGGTTGCTCCAAGCCTCATCCAGCCTGGCCTTGGACACTTCCAGGGATGGGGCATCCACAGTTTCTCTGGGCAACCTGTCCCAGTGCCTCCCCATCCTCTCCGGGAAGATGAGCTTACACAGCCTTAAGTTTGTACAGTACTACCAAAATGAGTGCGTTTGTTATGGAGATGGCTCCGAGTTTAAAACTGACTGACTTCTGCTTGTAGTATTAAAAGTGACTCTATGATGACAGATTTCCTGAATACTGACTAAATACTTCTTGCTGCTTCTTCTTTTAGACGGGGCTTGAATCCACCCCACAGAGTGAAGTCAATTTCGATGACTACTTTCACACAACAGGAAATAGAATTTCTGCAGAAGCATGGAAATGAAGTAAGTATTATTTAGAGAAGATAAAGTGTTTTGAGCACTTTATTATTAAACTTTAAAACACTGCTAAGGAAAACACAATCTTTTTTTTTGGTAGCAAAAAGTAGACTGAAGCCTTTTGAGGCTGATCATAATGTTAATGTGTTATTGCTCAACCCAGACAAGCTGGATTCACATGATCAGTGTTTGAGTTGGGTTTTCTTTTGCCTTTTCATAAGGCAATATGCATCTGTGTTTTCTTTTGTTTCTGCAGTCCCAGACCTTGAGATTGACTGCAGCAGTCTCTCCTGAAAGAGGCAAAAAGTAGACTGAAGCCTTTTGAGGCTGATCATAATGTTAATGTGTTATTGCTCAACCCAGACAAGCTGGATTCACATGATCAGTGTTTGAGTTGGGTTTTCTTTTGCCTTTTCATAAGGCAATATGCATCTGTGTTTTCTTTTGTTTCTGCAGTCCCAGACCTTGAGATTGACTGCAGCAGTCTCTCCTGAAAGAGTGTAATTTGTCGCTTGTAGCTGTGTGTCTTCAGAGTAGGTGTCAGAAAGTCTTCTGGTAGTTTCAATAGCCTCTTTCTGTAATGAAAGTGTATCAGTGGTGAAGGTTCTTGGAAGAAAGGGAGAATGTCTTTCCTCTAAGGATCGTTATCTAGTAAATGTCTATATGTTTAGAGTGGCTTGGGGCAGCTTTGAAGACAAAGTTCTAGGGTACTGCCTTTTTTTTTTAACAGATGAAAACTGAATCTAAGTGTTTGGCTCTGTGGGGACACAAAGCACATGTAAACCCTGGCTTTGGCTATTGCTGTCTTCAATTTGAAGATGCAGTTTGTATTTTAATACTGAACTATAGCATTTTAGAGACATCTTTTGCTTCTGTTCTGAATTAGAATAAGTTCTATTTTACCTTGATTGGATATATATTCTGTTTTAGTAGAATTATTGATTGTAGGCTGTGGTGTGTCTTAGCAATATGTTCTTGTGAAGCTTTATGGGGGTAAATCCCATCATTAGTTAAAAAGTTGATACTTAACTGTCTTAAACTTGGCCCGTTCGTAACTGACAGGTGGAAGAATCAAAATAGAAGTAATGATTCCTTTTTCTGTCCTGGTAAATATGTGTTACTAGTTACAATGATTGTACGTGGATGATTCCTCTAGACAGAGTTGAAACAAAGTGTAAACTCTTCCAAACATAAAAATACTCTTAATGGCTTTGACTAGGTTTCTTGGACATGTTTTGGCATGTTAAAGCTGTATAGTATTGCATATATGTGTGTGTATATATGTATTGCATATTGCTGACTTTTTGCGTTGGGAGTATAATGAATCTTTGTGGGTTCAGATATAGTATGTTGGAGTTTCTTTCCTTAAGATCAGATGGTGGACTCCAGCTTTGCTTTAAGCTTCACAGGTGTAAAGGATCATGTGTGTATGCGTGTCCGCCATCCCCATATCTGTCTTAATGTCAGTTTTTCACTGAACCTGCAATGGCTAGAGAATGCAACCGGTTTTATTTTTCACTGACCTGAAACCTTAAATGGTCCCTACTCAACTCATTAGTGTAGTTGTCCTTCTCATTGACTAGTCTGCCAATCATAATGATTTGGTTGATACACAATTTATTATTGCTGTAAAACAAGTTCACAGATCTCTGCAATGCTATTCTGTGTTTCAGAAGCAGGGGTCTCCCTGTTTGTAGTACTTATGCCTCTAAGGTATTGCAGTGATTTAAGTGAGCTACCTCATAAACGAAGGAGTCCTTCCAAGTTTAGTTTTGGGTTGTTGGATGGCAGCACATTGCCTCAGTTGTAAAGTAACACTGAACAGATATTTGTAATTGCAGATTAACAGGTGCTCAAGTGCTGAACAGAAGTGGTATTGGTTTAAACACTGTTGGAAGTTTAAAACTTAATTGAATGTATTTTCACTTTGTCATGCTGCATGTTTTGGTAGTTAAATAAGTATGTTGCTTTCCCGTGTTGGTATTGGACTTTAGAGTACTCACCTGCAGATAAGATAAGGATTGGGCAGATGAAGTTGATCTGACCTGACAAAAAACCTCTGTTGCTTAGCATGCCCTTCAGTATAGGTGGCTCTTGTGTGTATATTAAAAAGTTAAATTTTCTAGGATAAACTTATTCAAACATGGAACTGTCCAACATTTTACAATGTGGACGTGTGAAACAAAGCATGGTTACTGAATGGTTTAGATGTTGTAACATTTAGTTTAGTTCTGCAACTATCAAAACCTCAGCCTTTTGCACTGTAGTATGTTTTACAAGCTACAGAAAAATGGAAGTGAAATACTTTTTGATTCCCACTTTGTCCTCCCAGTCTTTCTCCAACATGGCCAAGACCTCTGTGGTAAGGTGAGCAGATCTTCCAGGTGAGCAGATCATGTTGTATGATAGGGAACTTGGTCTGAACAGAAAGGAAAATAGCAAGAAAGTTTTCATGAGACGAGTTCGTTCTTAAAGTAGCGAGTTGTTCTCAGAGGAAGTAGTTATCCACTCTCCTTTGAAGAGTATTTGTATGGTCGGTGTACTGTATGAGTGAAGTCCTCGTAAAAAAAACCCCAAACAAACAAACCCCCTAACTCCCACAGAAAACCTAATCTCTGACATAGTGACTTCTCCCCAGTTGTCACAAATTGCCATCTTTGTGGCACACATGGGTAAAACATTCTGTTATTAAAGGCTTCTACAAAGCAACTGCTTTGGGAAGAGATTATTCAGAGCAGCTTCTCTTCATGTGCGAGACATCTCCTTCCCTATATATACACCTCCAAGTAATGTCTTTTGGGAACAGGTAACTTGAACTTTTTTCAGATGAGGTTTTTATTGCTTCAAATAAAGTTCTGTATCTTTTTACTGTGTTAGAGATCTGTATTTTGGTGTAGCTTACCCATCTGCAGGTGTATACAGATATCCAGACTCTTGCTAATGTTGGGATGAGCTCACTTTTGCAGTGGGAATGGAGACCTCTTCAAGCTGATACTCCTCAGGTGCTTTCTGTAGTCATTTTGAAGGATAAAGGCAATTCTGACTCACTGGGTAGGATTTTCCTCTACCACCTTCTCTTCATGAAGAGCAGTGAGAGGTGTTTTCCCACTGCAGTTTCATGTTAGGAATAATGAGGAGAGTGTGGTATGGAGATGGTTGTGTTTGAATACTCATAGATGCTTGTTGATTAGGCCTCTGAATTAGTAGTGCAGTGATAGTAGAAAGTGAACTCACTGCGGAAAGTGGAGGTGGTACTCATCTCATGTTGCTGTTGTAGCTGTGAATATTTATTCAGCAGCTTTCCCCTGGAGCTGAAAAGTAGTATTATGAGGCAAACCAGTTACACAGTTTTCTTTCTACCACAGTTTTGAAAAGTGTCGTATGCTTTTTAAGAATAGGCTATTTGGATAGGTTATATGCCTAGGGTGGAAGAAGATGATTTGGATGCTCTTGTATTTGGAAAAATCTGTGTTCATCTGGTGGTAAAGATCTTGTTTACTTGAGGTAATGAGTAAAACCTATATGGATTCTACTGCTTGGGATTAGTTTATCAGTGCTTAATTCTGGTTTTGTACCCGTCTTCCTTACTCTTGATAGACCTGAGCAAGTGTTTTTACCAGTTTCCTGTGCTTCTAGATACCAGGAGGACCTACAGTGGCAGAACTAGGAGCAGTATGGGGGTTGTTCAGAGGTGGTGCTTGGCCTGCCCAAAATGCTTTCCTAGGATCTCCTTTGCTATGGAATGTGGCTTAGAAACCCTGGAGTGGAAAGAGCGGTACTAAGCTGGAGCTGATGAGTCCTGACAGCATGAGCTGTACAGTCAGGTGTCCTTGTAGTACATCCCTGGTTCTGCTAATATGATGCAGAGATACATGAGCTGATTGTGTGTAGAACAATGTCTTTGTTAGCAGGATTTACTAGCTTGGACTCTGTGCTCATGAAAGCAGCTATAGCTTCTGGACCCAAACTGCCTTTGAAATCGGTATACTGGCAGTGTAAAATTCTTTTAACCTACAGAGATTAGTGGATAATATTGACACCAGAAGTGCTGAATTACTAAACAAAGCTATAATTTGCTTACATAAGGGAACTGTTTCCAAATCTTTCTTCCTGTGGCGAGTGTTATGTTTTGGAACATAGTTTTGTTGTGTGGTAATCTGAGTTCTTTGCACTGTCAGCATTACATTTGGTGCCTAACTGAGGATATTTTACTGGTGGGGGAGGGGGAGAAGAAGAAATCTAGAGTTTAACCAACTCCTGAAAGGTAGTAACTCATTAGAGCTTTTTAAACTAGACTGACGTGTAATCTTCCTATGGAATGGTATGTCTGGGTCTAAACAAGAAATGCTCTACTGCTGTAGGTCTAGTAGTGTGCTTATTCCGCTTGAAGTGCGGCTTCTACCTGCCGAAGTACTTGTCCTGTTGCAGCTTTTCTGTGCTGTGCCGCCTTTGCTGTGTGCAAGAGATGGTGGCTTCATGAGGAAAAATGTAATTTTGCTGGCCTAACTGAATTCTTGTTGTTCCTAACTAGCACAGCTCTGCTAACAGGAGTTTCTAAAGTGTGAAGGCTCAATGCGTTGTGTAAGCAGGCGGCCTTTGTCTCTCCCATATCCGCCTTCCCACACACACTGGAGATCTGTATCATTGAAATAGTTATGACTTGGTAAAGTGGTGTTTGGTAGTTGAAATATGTAGCACTGGAATAGAAATAACTGAGATCTCAGATCTTTCTGAAGCTTTCAGCAGAATTTGATGGATACTGCTGAAGTTTGGTTTTTTTTAGTGTGCCTGTCCTTCCCAGCTCTGTAAAAACACACACAACCCCCCCAAAAACATGACAACAAACCTAGAAGCAAAACCAAAAGCTAAACATTTGTGGGAAATGGATACATTTATGTTCCTGTTAGCCTTTAGGGTTCTGCCTGTAACTCCTGAAAGCATGAAAAGTTACTGTGAGGCTGGGTTTTAAACCGGAAGCCTTTCTGGTCCTCTTTGTTTTGTGGAGTCCCAGATGTGCGATGAATGGGATGAGTTTTTGTTCCTTTGTGGTAAAGCTGAAAACAAAGGTAGTTGCTCAAACTGTAGGCCTGCGAATGTAAATAGTGTATGGAAAACAAGATAGGTAGATGCAGTTATTGTAGGAATAACAGTTTCTCCCTCCAATAGAAAAGCTGTTAAGTGCAGATTCAGGGAAACGGTAAAGCTGAAAAAGCTTTACCACAAAGGTAAAGCTTTGTGGTAAAGCTTTGTGGTAGTTGCTCAAACTGTAGGCCTGTGAATGTAAATAGTGTATGGAAAACAAGATAGGTAGATGCAGTTATTGTAGGAATAACAGTTTCTCCCTCAAATAGAAAAGCTGTTAAGTGCAGATTCAGGGAAACCAATAGTATGAAGAGAAATATAGGTAAAGACTTTATTATAACTTACAATATGCACTTGGCCCAATTTCTTCTTTCAAAGATATATTTAAATTATGGCAACTCACAGTTTCTGCCTTGCTACCTCCTGGGTTTTTATTTAGGTCAGGGTGAGTAGGTTGAGGCTGGTTGTGATTCTTTCCCTCTTTGCTTCACGCTGTACTTACTGATCTAATTCTGAACTTCCCAGTATCTAGTTGCCAAATGTCTAATGACATCCCTTGCAGGGTTGGAACTTGTTGGCAGAGAACAGGTACTGTTCTTCCCAAACCAGTTGTAAAAGGATTCTCATGAACTTTTAAATTTCATGAAGATAACTCCTGAATCTTGTTTTCTACTTAGTGTTACCTGACAAGATAAAACTTTGCTTTGTTTTGTAACCTTGCAGCTCCCAGGATGTAGGCAGGCAGGCAAAACTTCAAAGTCTTGTTTCTGTCAACCCTTCAACAAAAGTAGACTTTCAAATGCTGCATATGCTTAATCATTCCAACTTCAATGCTGCCTTTTTTTCCTTCTTGCTGCATTGGTGAACCAGTGGGACATGGACTAATTACACTTTTCAGGGACAGTGGACAATGATTATGGATTGTTGGATATGTTCCACTGTTTCTAGGGGCTTCCACATAGCTTGAATATTTACTCTTGGCTCCAGCTTGCCAGGCTCCTCGCCTCTAAGCAGAGCATTTTGTTTAATAAAGCTTCGGTTATCAAAAGCAGGAGTATAGTAAGGCTTTTGGTGAATAAACAGAGCTTTTGAGCAGAGGCTGATTTGTGCTGCTGTTGCAAAAAGAACAATATTAATATTAAATGGCTGAACCAGAATATCGTCAAGAAGATGGTGCAGTGTAGGAGGATTTCAGAAAGCCATAGAATTTTCAAGCCCTGTACCTTAATAATAATGTTGTGGTGAGCTGGGGTGCTTCTTCATGTATTATCTGTAAAAACAAAGGAGTGAGGAATTCTGTTAAGGTGGAGCTTAAGTTGTATCATGAAACTTGGGCAGTCAGCTCTGCAAGTCTGATTTTTGTATGGAGTAGTGCAAGAGGTGTTTCGAAAGACATGCTCTTTGGGATATCAAATTCAAATTTCTCAAAGCATATATTGTTCTGAATTTATGCTTCCTTTGAAAATTACTTCCTTTTTTTTTTCTTCCCCCCTCAAATAGTATGTTTGTGTTAGAAAACTAAGAAGAAAACTTCACGTTTAGTAGACCACCTGGTCACTTAAAGCTTGGTTTTGTGCAAATCTATGTGCCGTTTACTGCCTTTTTGCACTTTTTCCCCCATGTCCTGCACGTAGCGTCTGGGTGAGAGTCAGCACATGCTGTGAATAGCTGTGGTAATTTGTTCAGGTGTCCTGCCTAGGCAGTGCTCAGGCCAGACAGAACTCATGGAGCATGAAGCTCATGCTGAAGTATTAGCAACTCAAGTTGCCAATCGGATTTTTCTACGGTTCCACTAATTATTTTTTTGTTCTCAGGGAATTCACAGGGTACCAAGGGTGTAAATGCTGAGTGATCATTCCCCACCATAACTCAACAGCAAGTTGTGTGGCATAAATTTCCTTGATCTTTATCATAACAGTAACTTTTAAATAGCTTTGAAATAAAAAATGTGATGGCCTGCTCAGTAAAAATACTCACATTTCTCACAGCAAACTCTTCCTTGCACAAGCTTCAATGCTGTTTAGTGCCTTATTTTAAGACTATGGGAAGATAACTATTTCAGAAAACAATTGTATGACGATGCGAGTTCTGTCTCTGACAATAATCCTTTAAAATTTTAACCTGCAGTTTAGATTTCATCCTATGGTATTGCACAGCTCACTGCCATCTTTTTTTGTAGAGAGCTGGAAATCGTGTATTGTGGCTTGCTTGAAGCATAATCAATGCAGTGTTGTGGCTCTCTGTCAAGTCAGATGACAGTAACAAAAGTATAGCTGGAAAGAGCGTCCAGGTCACCCAGCAAAGGAGGAGAGACAAGGGGCCTTTTATTGTGTTCTGAATGCTTGCTTGGAAGGGCTGCTGATGTTCAAAGCATTGTGTAGCACTTCATACAGAAACAGACAAGGCTGCGTCTTTGAACGGTTGCTTGTGTGATAGTAAAGATTTAAAATTTGGCTTTCTAAAGGACTTGTCTCTATTTAAGACCTCTAAATTGTATTTTCTCTGAGAAGTCTCTAGGTAAAGAAACTTCTGTGGAATTTAATTTGCATCTCTGGTATGGTAAAGTAAATATTTTAACCTGTGTTTATAGAGCTGCTGCTGTCAAACTGTTAAAATGAACCTCTTGCTGGAGCAGGAGTGAGTAAGTCTGGGTTTGTTCGCTTGGTGACTGTGTTGCCCAATGAGTAATACTAGTCCCTGCTACCAGTAACAGAACCAATAAGGAGTGCCTGGCAGGTTTACTTAGGTGAGTTGTAATCGTGACTTAGGGCATATTTCAGTTGTTAGTGCTTTTGTGTTAAGTATTTAGAAGAAATTAATTGCTCCAGGAAATGTTTTTGGAAGTCTGCTCTCTGAAGGTTTGCTAGCATTGCAATGCAGTGAGAGAACTGGGGCCTGTGAGAATCTTGCATCGTTTTAAACCAACGTGTGTTTGGGCAGCACAGTGCTCCTTGGTACCTGTCTGCGTGTTCACAGAACTGTTAGCTACTAGCGCTGCATAGCTGCTAAGTGATCAAAAGTCACCTTGTTTTCTGACTTCTAGAAAGCACCTGTAGTGGTCAGGAAGGCTTGAGGCTCTTGGATGTGGAGTTCCTTTTTCTTTTTCCCCTCCCTCCAAATGCTTAGGCACTTCAGGGTGAAGATGAAGCGGAGAACTGTGAGGGGGAGAGGTGCAAAACGAGATTGTGTTGGGTCTGTTGCTGTGAGTTGATGTTGGTACCGGTTTCAGTGGCACTAGTGACATAGTAATTGTGATGAGTTTCTTTAATCTGACTTGTTTTGGGGTGGTAGGAGAAGGGGGAGTAACTTAATGGCCTCACGTGGGTGGGGGAGAGGACCTTCTCTTTCACTGACTAGCGCATCTTAACGCTGGATGCAAACTGCTCAGCGTACTCCAGCCCTGAGTGTTACTCTGCGAGGTGTGGGATCAAGCAGAGCTGGTTCTAATACTTGTCTTTCTGCTTGTCTGAAATCAGGCACAACTTCTTTTCTCTGCTGCTTCCTGACGTTCCTCCCAAAGCTGAAGTTGGGGTGGGGAGGGTGGGGTCCAGTGGGACAGTGTAGATTTGGACACCAACTCCTGTTGTCAGTTATTCTGTAACGCTTCATAAACAGGGCTTCTCTTCATCTTCTCTTTAGCAATCATGTAACTACTTGTTGGTACAGTTACACTCACAAATCTAAGTGTAGAAATACTACTGCTGGCCCCCATCAGACTAAACACTGCAGACTCAAATCTACACCCATAAACATTCTGACTTCCTAAATCTTGTCAGCAAAAAGTAGTGCTTATGTGAAAGATTGCTACTGTTAAAATAGCACTTCATGCTATTGCCTACTACTTTAGAACAGACTTGTGACTTTTTTGGCTGTTTGTCTTTTAATTATGTCTGAAGTACTAAATACCTTCGGTTTAATTTCATCTATTACCATAATGCAAATATTGACTGTTTAAATTTGCGAACTCACATCAGTGCATTGAACTTAACCGTTTTGTGGATCACAGTTGCTGAATGAATGCTGAATAGCTGAGTTTATTTGAAGTGGGAACTACTGATCTTTTTAGATGAGTAATTAAATAACTAATTTAAATAACTCCTTTCATCTTTAGAACTGTTTCCCGTTGTTGTTTGTCTCCATCCAGTAGATGACAAGAGGGACTGCAGAGTGTTGAACATGCAAGCAGGATATATAAAATCGAGACACCAAGAATGAAATACATACTTATGCTGCTTGTCTAGTCCCTCTCATCCTGAGCAGTCTTGGAAAGGACTGATAAGATTCATCACATGTGATAACTAGTGCTCCTGAAGATGCTAGGTTGCTGTGGTGTTGGTGAAGTTAGCTGGCCAGGTAAAGAAGAACCACCACCATCACCATCCCTCCACCCCAACCCCCAAAATCAGTGCCTCTCTGGGGAAGACAGTGGAGTAGAAGTATCACAGCTTCTGCCCTGATTTGCCAGCTTTGAGGGCAGCCCTTGCCTATTAGAGCACATGCTTCCTCCAAAGGTCGTGGGGGACAGTGCTGAAAGCCTGGCACTATTGCAGGGATAGAGGGCAACATTTGTAGGAGGGTTGGTCAGGACTGTTGCAGAAGAAAGGTTATGCATCATAAACCCCAAGTTTTCTGACTCCAGACTCTGCCATTTTAGAACAGGTTTCTTCCAGAGAAGTGTGTTTTGAGGGTAGCTAGCGTTTGGTGTATTGGCTGGGTGCATATTCAGGTTATCTGCAGGGTACTCTTAAAAGGTTTTCTTTAAGCACCTGAGTGTTACAACTCCTGTGTTTTACTCTTGCAAACAGTCACCTTTCCTCTTGTTTTGGTCAGGAATTGAAGCTGAACATACTGAGAATTTTGTAATTGGTTCAACTTTTGCTCACTCACAACTACAATTAGAAAATTAAAGCAGAGCAAGAGTTCTTCCCCCTTTCTCATACCCTCACTAAAATGAAATGTATATGATACCACAGAAGCTGTGTCCTGGTAAGAAGGGCTATTTAGAAAAAGGTTCTATACTCCAGTAGTAACTCTAAATACTAAACCTCAGATCCTTTAAAAGCTGCTGTCTGGTACTTATGGCATCTGGAATCTGTCAAAACGCTTTAAGCCTTGAACTTCAGGTAAGGGAATGTGTAGAATTAGGTGAAGGAAGAGTGTCTTAAAGATGACCAGTAGAAATTGGGTGCTTTGCCCTTCACGAGTACGTGCTACAAATATTTTGTAAAAGCAGTATTTGGTGGTGAAACTGGATGCTAGGATTTGCTTGCCCTGCTGTGACAGATGGTCTTTCAACTTCTAGGTGTTTAGGCCAGCACATGGTGCACCAGTCAGTTATTAAAGCAGCTCAGTCTGGAATAAAAAACGTGCAGCCACATGCTTTTAGTTGATTTGATATGTTAACAATCACAAACTCTAAGTAGTATTTGAATTAACATGTTTTCTGTGATTAATCTGAGGTTGTTTGTTCTTTTTTTTTTTTATAAGGTGTGCAAACAGATTTGGCTAGGCCTATTTGATGATAGATCATCAGCAATTCCAGACTTCAGGGATCCACAGAAAGTAAAGGAATTTCTACAGGAAAAATATGAAAAGAAAAGATGGTAAGATAGTTTTACAATTATAAAGATTGCCTCTGTGATAAGAAGTGAAGATGGACTGTTATCTTTGTGTTTTTGGGTGTGCTTTCCTTCTTGTGCTTTTCCTTCTTTGGACTGGATCGCACAGTTCTAAAGTGAAATGATTTCTGGACTTCATTCAGAGCTCCTACAGGAAGCAGAGAAGACAAAGTATTTTAAAAAGTCTCTGAATGTGTAGTCCGTATTGATGGAACAGAAATGGCTTAAGGGGATGTCAACCACAGTGTAAAGTGAGGGTTTTGCAGGCTTTTATTAAGAGTTGGAAGACACATGTGGCTTGTATTTAAGTTCTATAAAATATTGATGGCTTAAAATTCTAGTTCGTTTTTTAAAACAAATCTGGCATATTTAAATAGTATGTATTTTGTAAACTACTGTTAGAACTTGTTTCAGGGTTGGTGGTTAAAATAGCAAAGCTGAGATCTACCAGTTCTCTCACACTAGTCTTATAAATGTTGAGCAGAATTTTTCACGTTAAACTTGTAAAAACCATTGCTCTTTTTGAATGTAGGTATGTTCCTCCAGAGCAAGCAAAGGTGGTGGCATCAGTCCATGCATCCATATCGGGGTCTTCTGCTAGTAGTACGAGCAGCACACCTGAGGTGAAGCCGCTCAAATCTCTCCTGGGGGAAGCTGCACCCACACTGCACTTAAATAAGGGCACACCTAGCCAAGTGAGTAACGACGAGTTGAACACACAGCTGCTCAGCAGCACTTTCTTAGCGGCGTAGGAACTATTGCAGTAGCAACTGTCACCTAATAGTACAATCACTGGACAACTTTATTTTGTTGAACTATACAGGTGTTTGCAGATCAGGTTCTAAATTAAGCCTCTTTCTATGGACCAAATCGGTTTTTCTTTTAAAGGCTTATTTTCAATAAACAGAATTTACCAGTGTGATTGATAAGTTTGTGATTGTCTTTATTGTAAATATCTGTAAAGTTTGAACCTAATTTTTTTTTTTTAATTTGGAAACAACAAAATGGCCTATACTGTTACGAATGAGATTAAGAGTGAATATGTGGATGAAAAGCATGTATATTTGTTACTTCCTATGGATTCTGTAACTGTTACCTGGTGGCTCTCAGGGAGTGTCTGATGCTCTTATGTAAAGCCCAACAACATTATGTACTTAGAGTTTGGGGGAAATACAAAACTGTTATGCCTTTAGGATACAGGCAAGTCTTGAACTGGACCCCTTAAGTCTCAAACAGCAGAAATTTGCAGCCTTGCTGTGAAATTGTGAATTTTTTCTCTCCTCATACTGAAGTCTAAAGACTTATTCAGAACGTAGGGAATAACTATTTTCCAACTTGTAAAACTACTTCTTACTGCTTGTATTTGTACAGTATTTGCAGTTTTTAATACATAATTTTGAAGTTGCTTATATGTTGATGCTTATTCTTGTAGGCCCTATTAATCCATGGAAGTCTGTTGCTGAGTTCCTTTAAAAGTCACCATAGTAGCGTAAATAGATTGTCTTCCTCATACTGTAGGAGGAGGGTCTGTATACAGCATCTTAAACTTCAGGACTAATTGACTTGTTAAAGAAATACACTTATTTCACAAAATACCAGTATTTTGCAAAAGTCAGTTGGGTAAAATATCAGCTTTTATTAGCTAATTGAAACATTGTTTGTAGTCTCCTGTTGTAGTTCGATCTCAAGGACAGCAGCCACAAGAAAAGAAACAATTTGACCTCCTCAGTGACCTTGGCTCAGATATTTTTGCTGCTGCTCATCCTCAGTCAACTGCTACAGCAAATTTTGCTAACTTTGCACACTTCAATAGTCATACAGGTAAGTATTCTGGGAGTGTATCCTTTTTAAATGTATTGCACGTAGTTTTAATTTTTGACATTAGCCTAAACTTCTTCATGAGGTATACGTAATTTCTGTGCCTTGAACTGTTGTATTGCTCAAGATTTCCTCTAGGTCTTTTAAAAAGAAAGGTTCAAGGTATAGAGGCTAATAATACTGCTTCTTGAAGTGGGCGTTGCTATAGCTATTTTCTGTGAGATGTATTATTAGGCTGTTTCTGCCTACCACTAGAACTTTCAATTCTTCGGGGGAGAGTGTGAGAGGATGAGTAACAGAATGTAGGGAGAAGCTGCTATTAGACCTTCAATTTTCTTTCTGAAGATTATTAGGAAGAGCATTCATGGAAAAAAAGCAGATATAGACACCTCAAGGGAGTACAAATGCATTGACAATAACTGTCAATTTGCTAAGAGGAAAACAAAGGCTTCCTCAGTTTCCAGAATGACCTCCTCTTTTGTGTGTGTCTCTGAAAACTGAATACTATCCGTGTGGGTAGTATTCTGTAGTTTCAGGAAGAATAAACAAGCTTTGGTCATATGTCTTGACTAAGGATGGGGGTAGGCTTGGAATTCTTAAAGAATGACTTCAGTAAAATATATTGAGCCCTCAGGGTTTATTTTCAGCTAAAGATATTGAGCCATAGAAGTCTATGCTAAATTAAAACTTGATTCTGTGGTCACTGAAGTATGTTGTTGCTAACTTGCATTGTAATTGTGGGAAAGTACCTTTGCCTGCCTTGTCTGATTGGGCTTTCATCTAGATTTTCTGAGAGAAACTGTGATGCTGCTAAGCCAACAAGAATGAGAGATTCCTAGCACATCAGTCCTGAAATAGTTAATGTCTGAGAGGAAGTGTGATGAAGGGGACTTAAGGGCACATCTCAGGAACTGAGCAAAGCATTGATACTTTTCTTAAACTTAAAGATATGAAATAGCGTGCTGAATTCAGTCATTCTTACAGAGTAAGAATTTCTGTTGCAGTGTTGTTTTTAAAATCCTTAAGATTTCATGTTACTCATCTTTTTGGAGGTATATTTTAACTGGGAGAACTTATGCTGACTGACCAATGTTGTGCACTGTTACTAAAAAAGGTGCAGATACTTACTACTTTCTAATAACTTAATTCTTCCCAAACCTGTTGCTGAATGATTCTATATTTATATACACTTAATTACTCTGTGGGTTTCAAGGAGATGAAAATGGCATTAAAGCAATATTTCAATACTCTGTTCCAAATCTAGGTAAAATTCCACTGCATCTCTACTGGGTAATTCTGACTCAATGGTATGTTGTAGGGGAAACACGCTGACCTTACATCTACTGCCTGCATTTAGTTTACAGGGTTCTGTATCTTCTGCAGAGACCTCACAGAAGAAACTATGCAAAGATTGTAGGGGCATGGCTGGAGCTGGCAGCTTTTGTACTTCAGCTAGCTTTTGTACTGCCTCATTGATCTGAGTCACAGCAGCAGTTGTAAATCTATTCCGATCTGCAATTCACTGCAGCTCCTGAACTTAGGGTTGTTCTTGGGTTTCTCTGGAGAATTTTGGAATTACAAGTCCATCCTTAAAAACATGATCTACATATTATTCAGGTACAGGAAAGTACAAGTCTTACCTGGTCTTTACCTTTGTGACACTTCTCTATAGGTTTTAACTTTACCACATAAAATGAAGCAAGATTAACATCTGAATACTCTGCAGAAGAGTATTTACAGCTCTACTGTTTCAACACGGGCCTACTTGCAAATCATACCTTGTGTCAGCTGATGCAATAAAAGTCTTAAAGTGGCCTGTAATATTATACATTCCAGTTTTTAATCTAGACCCGAAAGATACTTTAAGATTATTGACATAGTATTCTCTTTGTGTGAGTGGTTAAAATGAAAAACTTCCTCACCATTCTGGGAGTGACATTTGTGTACTTCATCCTATTTGGTCAACTAAACATCAGTCTCTCAGTAGCCCCATCCAATTGATGCATCAGGATGAAAGCATCATTTCCATTTTAAAGCAAGGTGCAATTGAATTCTGAATCTAGTCCCCTTAAAAAGCTACTGGTTTAAAAGCAAAACAACCCAAAAACTCTGGAATTTGGAACTGAAGTGTCTTGAATGCTGTTTGAACCAATACAGATGACATAAGAGAAACTATTTTTCCTCTGTTTCCGTCAACTTTTTCTCCTTGCACTCTTTAAAGGTAAAAATTTTAGGATGGAAATTTCCCAAGGACTTGCTTTCTCACTGATTTTTTTTGTTTTGTTTTGTTTTGGATGGTTTTTGGATGGTGTTTTTCCCTTGTTGACTCTCACACTGTGGTGGGATGAGCTTGGCTGTCTTCCAGCTGCCCACCAAGCTGTGCGCCCCCTCCCCTTCCCCAGCAGGATGGGAGACCACTCGCGCATTACCATCGCAGGGAAAAAACAAGCTTGACTTGGGGAAGATTAACTTCTGTTATTAATTTGCAGTAACTTGAGTAGGATAATGAAAAATGAAAACAAAACTAAAACCGCCCCCACTCCTTTTTTCCAGGCTAAATTTCCCTCATTATTCTTCTACCTCCTCCCCCTGATGGGGGGTGGGAAATAGGGGTTGCAGTCAGGTCATAACACTTGACCTCTGCAATTTCTTCCTTCTTGTGCTCTTCCTCTGTTCCTTTGTGGGATCCCTCCCCCTCAGTGGGCATAGCCCCTCACAAACTTCAATGTGGGCCCTTCCCATGGGCTACAGTTCTTAAAGAACTGCTCCAGCACAGGCCCTTTCCATGGGGTATGGTCCTTTGGGCACGGACTGCTCTAGTGTGGACAGTCCATAGGGTCACAGCTCCTGCCAGAAAACATGCTCCTGTATGGGCTCCTCTGTTAGCCACAGCTCCTGCCAGGATCCTGCTCCACTGTGGGCTTTCCACAGGCTCCAGCTTCCTTCAGTCCATCCCTACCAGCTCTGGTGCGGGGTCTTCTACGGGCTGCAGTGTGGGTTTCTGTTCCACCGTGGCCCTTCATGGGTTGCAGGGGGACAACCTACTTTGCCATGGTCTTCTCCATGGACTGCAAGGCAATCTCTGCTCCAGTGCCTGGAGTGCCTCCTCTCCCTCCTCCTTCACTGACCTGGGTGTCTGCAGAGTTTTCTCTTGTTTTCTGACTCCCCTCTCCTGCAGGTGCTGCACGGTGTTTTTTACCCTTCCCACAGAGGTGCTACTGGCATTGCTGATGGGCTCAGCTTTGGGCAGTGGTAGCTCTGTTTTGGAGCAGACTGAAACTGGCTGTCAGAAATGGGGGCAGCTTCTGATCAGTTCTCATGGGGGCCACCCCTGCAGTCCCCACTTCCAAAGCCATGCCATGTAAACATGGTGTGATACCACAAGAAGTGGTCAAGCAGCCAAACCACCCTCTCTCCCAGTATGCCCTGTGAAGGGAAATGCACTTTTGCTTATATGAGCAGCATTGTGGGATACAGTGGTTTGTACTAAAATGTGCTTTAGTTTATAAATCTGTAGTACAGGTGCTTTTTTAAGTGAAATAATGCAACTTTTTCTTAGCATTTTCTGGCTATTAAGTGTCAATACTTAAACAATCAGCATAGTTTGGTTTTGTATATATTAAGTCTGCAAAATCCTTCCACAATCCTGATCCAAAAAATGTGTTGCAATCTGTTGTTCTGGAAGGCGTTTTGTGAGCTTCCTTTAGGTAGTAACTCAAGTTACCTATATAGGGGTTTGGTTTGCATTTAATTAAAACATTTTTTCCCCTTACTCCTTGTTTGTGACAGTGTTTAAGACTTCCTGTGGAGCTCATCAGTTCGTTAGGCGTGCAGTTCGAGTTCAATCTACAGATGCTTGACTATCCAGCTGTTTGAAATCAGATGGGTGTTAACTTTTACTTTCTTCTGTAGTATGGCACGAAGGGAAGGTGAAAACTGAAATTCTATTTGAAGTTTCCTTGGACTTTATTTTGTGGATGTGTTCTAGGAATGTTATCTTCTTGACACTGGTATTAATTTTCCATGTTTCTATACTCTGGTTTTAGTTTTTAAACTGAATGTTCCAGTGAAATAAACTTATAAACCTAGCCAAAACTATTCAAGTGGTGCCAAACTAAATTCACCCAAGGAAGAAGCACTTTGCATATGAGGAATTCAAGTTGTCAGTATGTTACAAGAATACATTCCAATTTTTATTGCCAAAGAAAAGCTCGCAAATTCTAGTTTTGGAAACTAGCATTTAGAATGATACCTGGTTTGGGTTCTGCAGTATACATCTGATGTTCTGTGCTTCTCGGCTGTTTCTCTCTGACCAGCCACCACTGCAAACAGTCTAGAGTTAAGCTGAACTGGATTTCATCGGGTCGTGCAGTTGTGAGGAGGAGAGAAGTAGCGTTAACTGTACAGTTCTGCAAAGGTGATTTGTGAAAGCTTGTTCAAAGATGACTTTCAGTTGTAGAATATCATGTATTGATTTTTTCATGTCAAAAGAAAGTACAAGGTAGGACATAACCCTTGGAGGCTGTCATGACCATGAATTCATTTAATACATCTGTTTTTCTGTTTATTACCCATATCCATTAACGTGTTTTGTTCCTTTGCAATTTACAGCGCAGAACTCTGCAAATGCAGGTTTTGCAGACTTTGATGCATTTAGACAGTCTAGTGGCTCGAGTAATTTTGGAGGTTTCCCCACAGCAAGTCAGTCTTCTTTTCAGCCCCAAAATACAGGTAGAACTCCTTGTACTTTTGATTAATACTTAATTGAAATAATCTTTACCTTTATGTTGGAAGGTACTTAAGTTGAGTTTGTCTTGCATCTGCCTGCTTTATTGCCATCAAGCCATCCGAAGCTCTGGGGAAACTCAAAATGAATTCCTTCTGTTTGGTGTTGATTTTCTTTATTTTATGTTTTTTCCTAATGCTACTCAGAAGTCTCACTTATGGCACGATGTATGTGTTAGCTCTACACCTGAAAATCTACGGAAAGAGTAAACCATGCTGGTTTTGATAAATGCGAATTGACTCTATCCTGTAAGAGAAGTGTTTTGGTAGACCCAAAAGCACATCGCAGTACCAAAGAAAGCGTGTGTCTGTGCCTACGTATAACATACGCGCACACTTCAGGATGTTTGACTTCATGTGTAGAGCCTATTGCTAAGATTTATTTTGCTTTCCTTTAATTTGACATGCTTTAGAAGTTCTGCTTGAGCTTACACTTGCTGTTTGTCTAGATCTTTGGCTGACTGACTTTCTTTTCCTTTTTTTTGTTTTCTTTTGAGTGTGGTGTCGTTTTAAACTTCTTTTCAAATTTTCTTTCTCCCTTCTTATGTTAACTTTAACCCCCACACAATTTCTGGCTGTCCAGCGTTCAGAACGCTTTCATCTAGCTGCAGTTTTGGTGAATTTACTTCAGCTTTTCCTCTCCAGGCTGTACACAGTAAGTTCCACGCAGTGGAAAACTCGGCTTGCTTCATTTTCTGCCATCGTAGTATAGCATTTTCATTGCTGCTGTTGCATATGTTTTAGCTTACTGGTTGTGCTATTAGAAAGTTGTGTGCTCTGTAGTATGAGGGGAACCCTCAACCAACTGTTATAAAATGTGATGAACTTAATGGGACAACTCATTTAAATTTTAAGTGTGACTTACCTAGATTAAATTGTCTGGATGCTGTAGAGATGGAAGCTCATGGTTTCATATTTGAACAGAAGTTCAGTTGTGTGGACCTAAGTCAGATTTTAAAGATTGATTTATGTACCTCTGATGTCAGTGGAGACTTGGTATGAAAAGAGCTGTGTTGTGTCTTTGCCCTCACCTCTTTCCTGATTGGATGCAGTCTAAAAATCTGAGAAGAGAGAGCTGAACTCTCTCTCTAAACCTTGACATGAAATCATGCTACTCTTGGGCTTCTAGGCACTGCCTTTTTTGCTTAGAATGATGCCTGACATCTGGTTAAATATTGTACCATTAAGTAATTGCAAATGGAGCTATTCATTAGACACGTACAACAGGAGGAATGAAGCTTCTGTATTTTGATTATTGTAGTTAGTTGTCTGAACCTTTTGTCTTAACAAAATATTGTTGTAATTACTTTAACAGCTAATAAATAGTGCATAGTTTTTCAAAGTCAAATTATGACTGTGATTTTAAGCTGTTGAAGTTTGGGATGTTTTTGTCCCTAATCTGCAGACTGAATAGTATTAAAAAACATTTTAAAAGTATTAAAAAGTATTAAAAAATATGACCCAGTGTAACTTTGAAGGGAAGGAGAAAAGGGGTCTTAAATGTGTGGGATGGGGCAGGGGAACATGTTGCCTCACCTAACCACAGAGGTGAGGTTATTGTGCCATCGCTTAGAGTCAGAGAGACTTTCTCTGGCTTTGAGGTGTAATCATGTTTAACTTAATTTGTTACAGGAGGAGGTGCTGGATCGGCGAATGCTAACTTTGCTCACTTTGATAACTTCCCTAAATCCTCCAGTGCTGACTTTGGAGCCTTCAATGCTTCTCAGAGCAACACAACAGCAAATGCAGCCAGCAAAGCTGCAGTGAATAAACCCAATCTCCAGTCAGCTGACAAATACGCAGCTCTTGCTAATTTAGACAATATCTTCAGCGCAGGGCAAGGTATTAAACTTGATTCTTTAACGTACATATTCTACATTTGTATTCTTGCCACAAGGGTGGCTGTGGCTGTCAACAGTAACTGTGTTTCAGAATGTCTTTGTTTAAGCTATCGTTAGAATTTTCATGTCAGCGTACCCCTAATGTGCAAGATCTAAGTTTTAAGACTGACATCACTCCAGAAGGATGTAATCAGAGGACTGCTTTTTGGGAACCTTATTCCTATCAGATTGAATAACTAAGTGAAAATATCTGAATTATTACTGCAGTGATCAAAATATATAAAAACATAAATTTTATATTTGTGCTAAAACCTATAGCGATGGCTCTTGAATGGAGAGCTACAGTTGTTGCAGAGAACTTCCAGAGTAGTTTTCCTACCTCCCTGCCACAAAAATATTTGGCTTTAGCGTTTTATAAACTAGTTGCAGTAATACTTGGTTTTAGTTGATTTTAAGTTAAGAAGAAAAAAACCCAGCTATTCTCTAACTTTTTTCTTCTCAAATGGTGTATAAAGACATGTGTTGGTTTGTAATGCAGAGCTTTATTTTGAAATGGATTATTTGAGGAGATGTGTGTTGTTAATTTTTTTAGTTGAAGATGACTGTAGTATTGAGTCATCATTTTCCAGGGAAAACAGAAGCTTTTTGGAGCTGCAGAATGTCCATGGAAGCATGACACTTTGCTAATAGTTAAGGGCTTGTTAAACACTCTCTTTTTTCCTGTATGCCCTAGTGCATATTTAATTTTTAAGTCTGAAACTTAAACTGTCCACAGATTTGATCTGGTTCTCAGCATTGGCAGGGCAGAAAGTGAAACCATCTGCATCACTTTTAATCTGGTTTCTTTCTTCCTAGGTGGTAGTGAGCAAGGAAGTGGCTTCAGTACAGTAGTATCAGCATCAGCAGGTCCTGTGTTGTCAGCCCCAAATCAGTCAAGTGCAACTTCAGACAAGTACGCGGCTCTAGCAGAATTAGACAGCGTGTTCAGCTCCACAGCAACCTCTAGTAACGCCTATACTTCCACCAGTAACGTTAGCAGGTACTTTGTTAGAAGTAGCTGACTTCCGACATTGACTTCAGCAATATGCAAAGAAGTAGCTCCAAGTTGTTTCTCAAATCTGATTTCATTTCTTATCTAGATGGGAAAGTGTGGAATGAGTTTAGAGATACTACTGAAACTGCATCCTTTGCTTTAAATAATAGCAGTATTGTCCGATAGGATATCCTAAGATAAAATTAAGAATACTTTTCTCAGCAGAATGTTCTCTGCACCTTTCTAGTCAACCCGTGCTAAACCTCTTGGATGGTAACACGCTCCTGTATGGAGTATTTGCACATGTAATCATAGCGTCATCCCTGGCAAAAAAGGGATATTTATAATATAAATGGTGCCAACCACTTCTTTTTTAAATCATTAAAGTCATCTATACCAAACATCTGCTGGGTATTGCAAGTGCCCCTAAAGCTTCTGCTTTGCAACCTCTCTGCTGATGGCCTCTGTTCAGTACTGTTTCTCCTGCTCTTGGTGGAGATGACTTTTCATTGCTCAGCACCAGTTATAATCTCTGACCCTGGCATCAGGGGCTCAGTTCCTGGCATTAGTGACTTGTACTGCAGTTTGCAAACTGAACATAAGCGTTCCTTTTCTATTCTTTTATGTGCCAACGATAATTAAGTTGTATTTAATTGTTAAGCAATTCTGACTTCACTGAATGTATGAATTATTTTCAGCAATGCGTTTGGAACAGTACCTGTGGCTGCTGCTGCACAGACACAGCCTGCATCTTCGAGTGTGCCTGCTCCATTTGGAGGTATATAAGTCTAACAATCTTTTGGGGACCGTAAGCAAACACCTTATGAGCTTTCAGTGGATAATGCTACATTTTGACACTACTGATGTTGAAGTTATTAAAGGATGCCAAAAAAGTACTGTTGTGATGAATTTCAAATGAAACATTTTATTATTAATTCATAATTTCTTAATGTACTTTTGTACCTGTGTGAAAACTGTGTAAATGCAATGAATCAGACTGGGTATTTTTAAAAGACTTTTAAATAAAATGGTTTTTATCTTTCAGCAACACCTTCCACAAATCCATTTGTAGCTGCCCCTGTTGCCCCAGTGGCACCTTCAACAAATCCATTCCAGACCAACAGCCGAGGAGCAACAGGTTAGGAAAAAAACACAGTGTGTTTGAGAAACTCTTGTTCAAGACTTGCATTGTTTTTTTTTTTTTTCCCCCCATAACTATGTAATTTGTTCCTTAAAGATTTTCTGTATTACCTGCCTCTAGTCTATTTGATATATTGTGTGTGTGTTCAATGTGGACTACAATATTTATCAATAGGTTGCAGAAATTTGCTTCAACTTTTTTTTTGAGATAAGTGATGTTTTTTATTCAGTTGAGGACATTATTTTCCTTTTTCTGGCCCAATCCCAGGATTATCACATGGTGGCCATGAAAAATGTCAAAATGATCTGTTTCAGATCTTCTAATACTACCTAAGCCATTTGTAGTCTGCGTGTTACCAGCTGGGTACCTTCCAAGACTGTAACCTTGGCTTTGAAGCATGCTTCCTAGCAGGTTGCCTTGAAATCAGGCATCTCGAAAGCCCTGCAGCTAAGCTGGTACACTTGCTTTTTTAATTTCTTTATTTCCAAGTCCTGAAAGCCCTCAAAACCAGTTGGAGCTAAAACCAGGAAAGACAAGGCTTTTGAGCTGTTACCTCCTCACCAGTCCACTTATTCAGTACGTTGGTGGCATCCTTTATTTTTATTTTGTACCAGTAAAGCACATCTTGAAATAGAATCTTTACACTCATGAATCACATTAATTTTCTAGGGGAGAGTCATTCATCCTTAGATTAAAAACTTAATGACTTTTTAAAAAGCAAATTTGTGCTTTTCTTTAAAAAAATGAACTTGGATTTAGATGACTGCTAGATTATGCTCATTTTCCTCTCTATAGGCACTGCTGAATTTTGGCACTTATCTATTAACTGGACTTCCATAGATTTTAATCTGCTGATCTATGCATTTTAGCCTTGCGTGGTCCTTTGAGCAAAATTTTTTAGGTAATCAGAATTAAACTGATCAGGCTGAGTTAAAATGGAATTGACCAAATTCCTGGCCTCTGCTAAAATAAATCCTGTTTTCAGTCCCGTTCGAGACACTATGCAGCTAAGCTTCTTCAGCTATTTAATGCCCAAAATACCTTTTTCCTTGCTTTAATCTCATTCCTAACTGTGCTATTTTGGATCATCATTAAGAACTTGTGGCCTCTTAGGTAAATTTGTGGGACTACAGCAACTCTGTCCTTCCCCCTTCTAAGCTGCTATCCTTGGCTTGCAGAGGTTCCAGCCCTTTGGCAGCTATACTCACGTTATGTACTAGATGAAGTGATAATGACTACAAATAAAGATAATACTCTATGGTTTTCGGTGTAGGGTGTGAACTTGTAGCTTGCCCTTTTATACTAAGCTTTCTTTCTGCATGAAGTGTGCTGTTTATTACATGGGAGAGCTCTTCTGTAGCGTTTGTGGTTTGCTTAGTTTAAGCTATTGCTGGTCCATGCTGTGGACAAATTGTTTGCCACATATGCCTGTGTATTTATCTATATGTAACTAAGAAATGACTGTTGAAGAGTGTATAAATGACTTGACATTGTCTGGTCTCTTTGTGGCTTCCATAAGGCCTCTCGGGAGCAATGCACTCTCACATATTTCCTCAGGCTCATTTTGGTAGGTGGCCACATTTGGTATCAAGTTTCTTGTGGCTAATTGTTCTTGCTTGTAAAAGCTTATTGGTAGCTATCTGGTTCTCTGCACACAGAATTTGATGAGACTTTCTGCCTTTTAAAAAGGAGGGGGTGGGGGTGTTTGGCAACTGGGCAAAGGGAGAGAAGCACATACATTGACAACCTCTTCAGCAACTAAAACAAAACCATTATTGATACCCTCCACCATCACGATATAAGTCACAAGCTGAGTGACTCCTGAAGTTTGCACCGACAGTAGCTTTGATGCCTTTTGGGATCTCCCAGGTCGCTGCTCATTTTGCTGTGCTGTTTGCTGTTTTAGCAGGTTTTCCTGTTGAATAATTCTCTGCTAACTGTAATGTGAGAACAGTGTTACTACATTAGTTTTGCGTGCCCTTTGTCAACAGTTTGTATGTATAATGTCTTGCCCTTGATTACTTTTGGAGTAAATTTTTCAACTGATACTTAAGCTATATTCATTAAATATATTACTCTTTTCATTAAAACAGCTGAGCTTGCATATAATCTAACTCGTAACATTTCAAAGGAAAAGTCCTGCCCCATATTTAACTGGAGTAAAATGCCTGGTGTCTGTATTTGTACCAAAAAAAATCTGTATGCTTCTCCTTTCAAGAATAACTCCCAAAAGGCTGAATAATGGTTTTGTTACTACATTTTTGCACTTGATGTGCTCCTGTTTATTTGCTGAAGGCATGTGGAATTGCGTATATATGAGCTGTGTGTTCTTTACTTGAAATGTTCAGCAGAGAATCAGATGACAAGTTTTGGGGTGGCTGGTTTTTTTTTTGTTTTAAGTCTTACCTCAACAGTAAGAGCGTTTGCAATAGGAACTCTGTGTGCCAATAATGTGCATGGTGAGAATTTCCTTTAAAATGATGTTAAGGATGGGATGAAGAGAGCAGGGATGCATGTATCCCTTAAGGATTGGGCTTCTTTGATTTGTAACTTCCTGTAATGCAGCTTGAAGCAGGAAGACCCTTTCATGCTTTTCTCAGCAGGAGGAAAACAGAGGGGCTTACGCTGCCTGAAAGTGCTTGCTTCTGATGCGTACAGACTTCTACCAGAAAAACTCTGGAGGAAGTGTATGATGATGTAGAGAATGTAAAAAATAATTTCCTTCTCAGAACGTGTATCTGAATGTGCTGCATCTAGTAAATTTTCAATGATTCCATTCATTTTAAAGTGCAGAAGTAAATTATGCACCTAGTTGGTGGTGACCCAAGCTAACAAACTCAGTTCAGTGGCTGTAGAAGCTGAACCTAACTTTTGTATGGTCACTGAGGCATTAGGAGATTTTTCTTAACATGGAATTTTAGGAATTTGTGTCATGAAATAAAGCGATTTCTTACAAATAATTGAATGTTATTTTTTGCCTACCAGCAGCAACATTTGGTACTGCATCGATGAGCATGCCTGCAGGATTTGGAACTCCTGCCTCCTACAGTCTTCCTACTAGTTTTAGTGGCAACTTCCAGCAGCCCACGTTCCCAGCCCAGGCAGCTTTCCCTCAACAGACTGCTTTTGCTCAGCAGCCAAATGGTAGGTCTATATGTTTTAGATAATCGTGCTTAGATCAGAAACACAGAGAAAACGATCTGGCTGTAAGTCAGCGATAATGGGTACGCATCTATTTCTATATGAACCTGTAATAATACTGATGAGGGGTTCCCACACCGTTTTGGCTCTGTAGTTGAGTTTTCTGACTTGGCTGCGTGCAGGGACGTAACTGAAATTTTACCATAACATGATACTAAAATTGCAAGTATTCCCAGTCTCAAAGGGGTTTTATGCAAGGATTGTTTTGTCTTAATTTTTGAAGTGTCTGCAAACGATTATAGCACTTTCCCTGACTTCATAAAACACAGGCAAGAGAAAATGGGAGCGTACTTTGTCTCAACTTAATGATTAAACTAACACTGAAAAAGCGCGTGTGTAGAAATTGGAAATTTATTTGTTCCAAACAGTTGAAAACAAACAAAAAGCTCAGCTATATTTTTTTTTTTCCCCTTGCATTCCTGATAATGTTTAAGTAGGATCAGTCCTGCTGATTGTGCAGTCTAGGCTTCCACTAATTTTTGTGTGGGAGCTGCAGCAAAGAACTCTCTGAAGCTTGGTTACTGGTATTGATATTTTTCACTTATCTTTCCAAGGAGCAGGTTTTGCTGCATTTGGGCAGGCCAAGCCTGTAGTAACTCCTTTTGGACAAGTTGCAGCTGTTGGAGTATCTAGTAACCCTTTCATGGTGAGTCGTTGCATGTTATTAATAACTTCTGTAATCTGTAACACTTAAAAATATCTTGGTGTGCCTCTGACTTTTTTTTTTTTTTCTTCAAATAAGGGCAGGCAGCAAACGGATCTCCCAAATGTAATTCAGTATTATGATGACCTGGCATTTGTAAGGCTGTTCAATCAGAATAAGTACTTGTATACCATGCTCTTACAGTACTGTAATTTCAGAGAACCACCAAAAAAGACTGCAGCATAAACAGGAAATATTTCCTAATAGGTTGTTTTCTTTTTTTAAATCTCCTGCATTTAATGATTTACAACATGGGGAAAAATTCTTAAATATATTTTATTTCTCTTCTTTCATTTTTCTCCCAGGCTGGTGCACCAACAGGACAATTTCCAACAGGAAGCTCATCAACCAATCCTTTCTTATAGCCTTATAGACACTTTACCCAAAAGAACTCTTATGTGGTCACATAACATCTCTGCGCCTCTTGCACTGTTGTCTTGTTTCACTGATATTAGCTTTAAACACAAATGAAGTCTTTAAGAAGTAAAAATAAAAGCCTGCATTGTGTTACCTTAAAAAAAAAAAAAAACAACAAAAAACCAACACACCCACCCCTAAAACCAAGAAAATCAACTCTCCCCCACCAGGTAATAACGTGCAAAACAGAGGGCTGTGGTAACATCCTTGAACCTGTGAACTGGCAGGTAAAAAGTAGCGGTATCATGTATATTAAAATTGGCTAATAAGTTATTGCAGATACCACATTCATTATGCTGCAGTACTGTACATATTTTTCTTAGAAAATAGCTATTTGTGCATATCAGTATTTGTAACTTTAACACATTGTTATGTGAAAAATGTTACTGGGAAATAGATCAGCCACTTTAAGGTGCTGTTGTATCTCTTGGAATGAATGAGCTACATCATTTTAACCATTGGTATTGGAAGTCATGAAGTTAAATTGAAGGTTTGTTCATTTCTCAAAATGTTTTCCTTTCCTAAGAGCTCTTCTATTTATACATGCCTAAATCTCTAATGTTAGAGGGATACCTGTCTGCATAATAAAGCTGATCATGTTTTGCTACAGTTTGCAGGTGAAAAAAATAAATATTAGAAAAACCAATTGTGTAGCATTATTTCTGTGCGGTAACGCCTTGTTGGGTTAAAGTGAACGTATCGCGAGTCTCGTACGCAGCAGAGTCATCCAAAGCAGTGTGCTTAAAGGTGAGTTAAGCTTAAAATGTTCATGCGCCTCACTTGGATAGGTTTCTTTGTGTCCTTGAGGTTAAGCTTGGTGTTCTAGCTCAAGTGAACTTGGATGCTTTTGAGAGAACGGCTGCGCAGGGAAGGACACTGGAAGCTCTGAGAAGGGTAGTTACTTGAGAGAGGCTTAGCTGCAAAAGACACGTAATTATGGGAGGCTAACGACTGTTTCTGACCAAGGCTTCGTTGAGGTCAGAACAGTACGTGCAATAGCAGGCCATGGTACCACAGATGCAATAGCACCGTGTATTAAAAACTGGTATGTGTTAGTAAGACCTGTGGAATATTGAATTCATTGGTGGGTTTCCTGCCACACCAGAATGAATTTGTACAGGAGGAAAAAAATGTCTGACTTGTCTAGTCTGTATTAGAAGATTCAAGAAACATGTAACTGCATCAGAGTAGTTGGTGACGGTGTTTTAAACACAGAGGTAACTTGGCTTAAGTGTAATCCATTTACATTATTTGCTTAGTTCCAGCATCATGAATACATAAACTGCAAGCTTATAAAGAGGCTTCTGTCCCACTGGAGAATGAAATTCTATCAGCTTTCAAGAATAAATAAGATCAGATTTTTTTTGAGAAAAGGATGTGCAAGCGCCTTGGAGACAAATGTGAAAATTCTGGCAGGTAAGACGGTGAGGTGTGACTGCCTGAACGTTAGCTGTGCCCCTTTCTAGGGCAGCTGAGAGACCTGACCACTGCTTGTAAAGAAACCACTCGTAGGCCGGTGCTTTTGAATTCTGTTGCCTGCCTGCGGCGGGGTAGTGATTTCTGTATCTTACCTTTTTTCAAGCCTTGAGGATCCCAAAGCAGGGAACAGGCAGCTTCTACAACAAGCTGCTTGTATTGGCATTCCTCACTTAAATGGCTGTTTTTGTCCTGTTGGCGCATTTCAAGATAAACCAGACCTAAAGTCTGTCTTTTCCTTCTGATGAGGACCCCTGGATAGGGTATGGTGTATACTTTAATTCCTGAGATTCTCTGGGAAATTCACTGCACAAATCCCCCACAGTTGAGGGGTTTCAGGATATTAGTGATGCCCTTGCATGGTATAAATAGCTGTAGTTCTTCCCCATTCTTGACCTTACCTGTTTTGGGAGAGTAACATGTAAATGCAGTAGAGGATGAGGAACTGCAAGGGTTCAGAAGGATGGGTGGAACACTTAAATATGGATATTGCAGGGAATGGGACCAAATCAACTATGTCTCATCAATGAACAGCCTGGTGGAAGGGAAACACTCCTGTGCTCTCTTTACCTAAATTGATGTAAATTAAGCTTTGGACACAGGCTGATGAGCTCAGCATCTGTTGAAATTGTTGTTCTGATACAAATGAAGCTGTTTTCTGCCAAGAGATGCTGAAACTTAGTTACGTATACAAGGCATGTAACCTCAGCTGGTGCTGTGGAAATAGTGGAATACCTGGTTTTCATCACTAGCTTGAATGCAGAGAAAGGGCTGGCAACTTTTACTGTACACAGCCGCATCAGTTTAGTGTGTGTCACTGATTTTGTGTGTCAAAACGCCGGACAAGCAGCTGAAGGTCTTGCGTTGGTTTATGTGTATATTGAGCAGGAACTGACACTGTAGCTGGTTTGTTGATTGGATTTTTAAAATAGCTGTATTCACAAAATGAATTCTTCAGCCACCATCAGAAATGATTTTGTCTTGGCAGTCTGGGGGGTTGTTCACACAATTGGTCATGCAACTAGCACAGCTGCCGAAAAGCTGTACTGCCGCAAGCTCTCCGGTATCCTCCTCTGCTTGAGCGTGAGAGCGCTTGGTAACTTCAGCCCTCGTACAGAAATGAATTTGGAGACCTTCTGGACCAGTACTTTTAATCCTAAGGTGTCGGTTCTTATGTGTGTGAGATGCTGCAAGAGGTATGTCCCGAGTTGTACAGGGCGGATGTGGTGCCCAGGCACCGCGGTCAGAGTTACTCAGTGGCTGCAAGCTCCCGAGCACCATGTGGAAGCAAACGCGGAGGCAAGAAATTAACTGGAAAATGACCAAGTTTAGTTGGAATTCCTGAAAGACAACTATAAATATGAGCATTTAATTATGTAATTAATTCTATAGTCATTATTTAATACATAATTATTATATTAGATGAATTATATAAGTTACTT
>NW_010256236.1:0-10603 GCF_000690775.1 Eurypyga helias
AAACAATAATCTTCTTAGAAGTCGCGGTGTGTTCGCCAGCTCTGCCGGTTTGATCTTCTGCGTACGGCTGTCGCTTTGGTGCTGGCACAGCCATCTCGTCCTGGTTTAAAGGGCGGCTCACGATGACCGAGGGAGGCAGCAGCGTTTCTTCTTCTCCACCCAGAGTCCTGATGGACCCGGGGCTGTGAACAGGGTTTGTGCCACTGAGTTCAGACTGATGCTGTGCCTTGTAAACCTGACTAAGCTGGAACTCAGAGCAGGAGTGTGGAGTGTATTCCAGTAGGTTGGCGCGTGGGCAGAGCTGGCTTTTGTGGGAAATCCCGGTAAAAGCATATTGGCCAAGCAAACAGCGTAGATCTGTGTGAACAGTTGCGTGTGAGCTGATGCAGGTCGTCTTCAGTTTCCCTGTAAAACCAGTTCTAGCTGAGGACACGGGAGCTGGTTTGCAGGATCCTTTCGCTGAGCGCAGTCAGGTCACAGGAAGAGGAGGACGGGCTCGAAGGACCGAGTGCTTGGTGAAATTTTTATAAGGGATTGAAAGGAGCTTAAACTCACCTTCAGAAGCCCAAGAAGGGCGAATCCTGGCAGGTGTCCCTTTCACACCCTGACGTCCTCGGGCTGCTTGAGCATTAGACGAGACATAATGGAGATGACTCCGGCTTTATAGCTTTCCCTGCGGCCTGCGAGCGGGGAATGCAGTGCTGTGCTTTAGTGTGTTGACGCTATTTGTGCAAAGAATTCAGACGCTCAACATTGACCGGGACGTTCGGAAGTGGAACAGAAGTCGAGGAGCTGTGGGGCTGTGGGCATGCCAAAAGCCCGTCCAGCGTTGGGGGGAGCGGCTGTGCCTCGCCTGGGCGCTCCCCCGGGAGCAACTCTCAGTACTGGGGTGCGAAGGGCTTGAATTTACAGGGGTGCAGAAGTGCTCTTGGTGGGGCACAAAGTGCTGTCCTGCGGCAGCACCACCCTCACCTCGCTGCAGTTAGGTGGTGGAAATCCTCCTCTTTGTTGCCAGCTGATTCCAGAGCTCAGCTCACGGGACCCACTCCCCTCACTGGTGTGTTTTGCCGTATTGGCGAGCGGTGGAAGTCGCTGCTACGTTTGGCTGCTTTCCTCATTTCCTTTGTGGCGAGCTAGGTTGCAAGGCTGGGTGAGAACTTCTGCCTAACCATGGTTTTCACTTGGTTGTTGATAGAAAGGAAAGGTAACATCCCTTTTCCCAAGCGTGGGAATGCAGAATATTCAGGGGATGAGATGCCTGGAAATGGACCAATTACTTAATGATTTCATCTTGAGTCCTCGCTGCCCAATTAAAGAT
This sequence comes from Eurypyga helias, assembly GCF_000690775.1. Taxonomy (NCBI): domain Eukaryota; kingdom Metazoa; phylum Chordata; class Aves; order Eurypygiformes; family Eurypygidae; genus Eurypyga; species Eurypyga helias. The sequence goes on from NW_010256236.1 coordinate 1,319, forward strand.
CTGTTATTCTGTAAGGAGCCTGCTAGAAAGTGACTTTTGCACTGAAGGAGAAAAGCATCCGGGCGGCATTCCAGGGAACTGCTGCCAGGCCTAAGTTTTAAACCTCCTGTGGCAGGATGGTCCTGATGACACATCACATCAGTGTGAGGGGATTGTCATATAAAGGTCTCAAAAATATGAGGGGGTTTCATCAGAATGTAGGAAGCGTAAGAAGGGGCAACTCTGAAAATGCTGTATTTATAATGTACAGTCTCTCTTGAGTTTTGGTAGGTAACCAAAGCACCTGACCGTTTCCCTTCCACGAGCCTGAGTGACGTGGATAGCGCAGGCCTGTACTGGGTTGTCAAAGCGTGAGGTTTAGGACAAAAAGCCCGACTGCAAAGGGAATCAGTGGCTAAGTATTACACTGTATTACACTGTAAAAACAGGAGTGTTCCTCCTCCTGTTTTTATAAATAGTTTAAAAAGCATTATGACATTTTTAAAGGTCAAGGAAAGGCTCTCTCCCAGCTGTAAGGATGTGATTTCATGAGGTTTTGCAGCAGCCCTTGTAGAAATGACACTGATCGATGGACAGGCTTCGGCGAAACACTCTTGGTTTAGGCCTTTTTAAAGCTTTCACGTTGTACGTTATTTTCTGTTCTTCAAGATCCCTCACCAGCTGGTGAACGCAAAACGCTGCCCGAATAGATGAGCGGAATCTTTGCCTTCGTGAAAAGTTGTCACCTGCGGAGAACTGCCTTCACCTATTCCTCCTTTGTTTCCTGGTTTTAGGTTTGGAGGACGGGATCATCCAGCAATCGGACCGCGCCAGCCGCAGCCCTGCTGTCATGTCGAAGTTAAAGAGCTCCGAGTCTGTGCGGGTGGTGGTACGATGCCGGCCGATGAATAGCAAAGAGAAAACGGCTTCCTATGAAAAAGTTGTTAACGTGGATGTCAAGTTAGGGCAGGTCTCGGTGAAGAACCCGCGGGGAACAGCTCACGAACTGCCTAAAACGTTCACCTTTGATGCTGTGTATGACTGGAATTCCAAACAGGTTGAACTCTACGATGAGACCTTCAGGCCTCTGGTGGACTCTGTTCTGCAAGGCTTTAACGGGACGATCTTTGCCTATGGGCAGACTGGGACAGGGAAAACATATACGATGGAAGGGGTGCGTGGGGATCCTGAAAAAAGAGGGGTCATCCCCAATTCGTTCGATCACATCTTCACCCACATCTCTAGATCTCAAAATCAGCAATACCTAGTTAGAGCTTCTTATCTGGAAATCTACCAAGAAGAAATCAGAGACTTGTTATCGAAGGATCAGTCCAAGCGGCTGGAGCTAAAGGAGAGGCCAGACACGGGTGTCTATGTTAAGGATTTGTCCTCCTTCGTTACAAAAAGCGTCAAAGAGATCGAGCACGTCATGAACGTGGGAAACCAGAATCGCTCCGTTGGTGCCACCAACATGAACGAGCACAGCTCTCGGTCTCACGCCATCTTCGTGATCACTATCGAATGCAGCGAGTTAGGACTTGACGGAGAGAATCACATCCGCGTTGGGAAGCTCAACCTGGTAGACCTCGCAGGCAGCGAGCGGCAAGCTAAGACGGGAGCACAGGGGGAAAGGTTAAAGGAAGCTACTAAAATCAACCTCTCTCTTTCAGCCTTGGGCAACGTCATCTCTGCCCTAGTCGATGGCAAAAGCACGCACATTCCGTACCGGGACTCGAAGCTGACCAGGTTACTTCAAGACTCGTTAGGTGGCAATGCCAAAACCGTGATGGTGGCCAATATAGGCCCTGCCTCTTACAACGTAGAGGAGACTCTGACGACACTGAGGTACGCCAATCGTGCCAAAAACATCAAGAACAAGCCGCGAGTGAACGAGGATCCTAAGGATGCTCTGCTGCGAGAATTCCAGGAAGAGATTGCTCGACTCAAGGCGCAGTTGGAAAAACGGTCTATTGGCAAAAGGAAGAGGAGGGAAAGGAGGAGAGATGGTGGGGAAGAGGAGGAGGACACTGAAGAGGGTGAGGATGAAGGAGATGACAAAGACGACTATTGGAGGGAGCAACAAGAAAAGCTGGAGATCGAGAAGAAGGCTATAGTTGAGGACCACAGCTTGGTAGCAGAAGAAAAGATGAGGCTGCTGAAAGAGAAGGAGAAGAAGATGGAAGATCTGAGGCGAGAGAAGGAAGCAACAGAAATGCTGAGCGCTAAAATCAAGGTAGAATTCTTCCTTCTCATACTTTTGGAAAGCAATTTATTTAAGCTGTGGGGAAAATTGAGGGTTTCCTGGTTTGGAAGGATAATTCACAAGGAGTTTCCGGGATAGTGGTTTGCGTTTAGTTTGGAAGATTTTAAAAATCAACTATTTCTAGACAGAAGTTGAAATTTCCACCATTAATTATGTATTTCCATATTCACGAGTTGTTTCATTGTTCTTATGTGCTGATCTGGTGGGATCTGAGGCAATCAGCACCCTAAAATATGATGGTACAGCTTTTTTACAGGAGGGCACGCGTCTTCAGCCTCGCCACACCTTGTGGCCACACCTAATTCTGAGCAAGTTACTATTTCATTAATCCCACCCTTTTGTGGGAATTGTACGAAATAGTAGTTCTTGGAGCAGCTGACTTGAAAGAGAAGGTTAAATAAGGGAGCTGCCCTGAAGAAGTCGTATCGACAGGAGAGAAAGTGGCGTTCTCTGGTCACCGAGGGGAACTTACGACCTTGCTTTTTCCTTTCAGGCAATGGAAAGCAAGCTTCTGGTGGGAGGGAAAAATATTGTGGATCACACAAATGAACAGCAGAAAATCCTGGAACAGAAACGACAGGAAATTGCGGAACAGGTACAAGGGAGAACGTTTGTTGTTCTGTACAAAAAGCTTCGCTGCAGAACTTGTATAAAATGTTGTGTCAGGGGAAACTGTAAGAAAATTTTCCCAGGGTTAACCCCAAACTTGGTTTCATCTTAAAAGATAGGGGAAAGGCTTGTGTCCTATTTGTCACTGCATGAAACACGTAAAGAAGGTTTGTAATAGTTTTCTTCCAGCTTTTCGTATGAAACATTCATGTCCTGTCGTGATTGGAGCGGCCCGTAAGTGAAGACACAGTTGGGCGACCTCAGAGTGGGACGGGTCAGCCATCGGCTCGAGGGAGGGATGTTTGCTATGTCCTAAAAGTTTGTTTTCTGCCGTGCATTTTCTGTTGGTGCCTGTTTAAGTGCGATGGCAAGTACCCATAGAACCTAAACATGACATTTGAGTCATTTAACTGAAGGTTGGGCACTTATTCACACTGATTTTAGTAGCAAAATAAGGACAAAGAAGGGTTAACGCTGCTGGTATTTTAAGGCAAGAGACAGGGAGAGCTAGAAGCGAAAGCCCTGGAACCCAGGGAAGTAAAAACATCGCAAGTGTTGGCTCTGTGCACGTCAGCCTGGGGTGACAGTGCGACTGTGGTCTTCAGTAGCCTGTGTCACCTTCTTCAGAAACGCCGGGAGCGAGAGATCCAGCAACAGATGGAAAGCCGGGACGAGGAAACGCTAGAGCTGAAGGAGACCTATAGTTCTCTTCAGCAAGAGGTGGACATAAAGACCAAGAAACTCAAAAAGGTAGGGAGAAAATGATTCCCTGTCTGGTGGGCATAAAAGCAACTCGTGTGTGAAAGCCAAAGGAACATTGGCAGGTTGTGACTTTGGCTCTTGTTGTCTGTACCAGTTGTTTTCCAAGCTGCAAGCCGTGAAGGCAGAGATCCACGATCTCCAAGAAGAGCACATCAAGGAGCGCCAGGAGCTGGAACAGACCCAGAATGAACTGACCAGGGAACTGAAGCTCAAGTGAGTCCCATCCCACCGCTGCCTGCTATTAACTGTAATGGAACTGGTTTCTTTGGGTGGGGAGCGGAGGGGCTGCACCGCACGTGCTTGTGGAACGAGCTGTAAATACGAGAAGACGAAAGCATTCCTCCTTTTCCAGGGGTATTGAGTCAGTGGGAGAGGAACAGTGGAGGAAGTCCTCTGCTAATTGTGTTTGTTGTGTGTTTCCCGGTTTCGTGGTGGCACATAGGCACCTGATCATTGAGAATTTTATTCCCTTGGAAGAAAAGAACAAGATCATGAACAGATCATTCTTTGATGAAGAGGAAGACCAGTGGAAACTGCATCCCATAACCCGCCTGGAGTGAGTGTGCTTTTCATCTTTTCTTGGGATGGGATTACAGGGCACAGAAAACCCTCTAGTTGTCAGGCTCAAGATACCCCAAAAGAGGGACTGGATTATGGATTTAAACTGGCCCCCAGAGCTCGTAGCTTCTTGCTGCACAGTAAGATTAACACTTTTATTCCTCTTAGTAGATCAAATAAAATAGGAATGTGCAGTTAGGAAAATTAGTGGAAGATGAGGGCTTTTCTTCTAGATAAGCCAAGTAATTATATGTAAAATATATGTAATGGTGCATTCATCATTAAAATAGCAGTAAATCCCTATCATCTTCCTTTCCTGGTTTAGATAGGAAAGCTCTCGCTCTCGTTATCATCATGGGAGCTGTGGCTGGATCCCAACTCTGCACGGAGAGTTGGCGACAGGAAACGGGAGTTGGGCGCAGCCGAGTGCATCTGCGGGCGGTGTAGGCCAAGTCCGTAGAAACCCTGCCCTTTGTGCAGGGAGGAGGTGACAGGTGACTGTCTTCATCTCTGACTGGGGAGAGCTGTTCCTGCGAGTGCAGCCGAGCAAGTTTCCGCTCTCCTGAAGCATATTTCTGGGTGGAATTTGCAGGCGTTTTAGCTCAGGGACTCCAAGAGGAGTCGGGTTCTGGTAATTGAGTACCCATTTTTCTCCAGTAACCAGCAGATGATGAAAAGACCGGTGTCTGCTGTGGGATACAAAAGGCCGCTGAGCCAACACGCCAGGACGTCCATGATGATTCGTCCGGAGGCTCGGTACAGGGTAAGCCTGGATGTGGTCACAGCCTTCATGTGTTTGCCCTCCTGACCAGGGGAACGTGGATTCAGATTGTTAGCTTTCCAAGGGGGTGTATATGGTGTCCTGCACACATGTATAAAGTTCTTTGGAATAAGCCTCAAGAGGGAAAAGAAACCATTTGTAGGGACACATGCAGGCTTTGATCCTGCTTTTGCTGTCTCAGGCAGAGAATATCGTGTTACTGGAACTTGACATGCCCAGCCGAACGACGAGAGACTATGAAGGTCCAGCGATTGCTCCCAAAGTCCAGGCGGCTCTAGAAGCAGCTCTGCAGGACGAAGATGAGATACAGGTGGACGCTTCAACCTTTGAGAGCACATCCAATAAAAAATCCAAACCCAGGTGAGTTGGACTTTTAGTAAGCAGACAAGCCAAGAGAAGAGGTACAAGTGCAGTTGCTTGTGTCAGCACAAGTGTCAGTGCTTCTTCTCAGTAAAGGTGAGGCGAGCTTAAAGCAGAGAGGGGGAGAGAAAGGAATGCCAGGCCCCCAACAGCAGAAGGACAAGGAGCTGTTGGAGCGAGTCCAGAGGAGGCCACAGAGATGCTCCAAGGGCTGGAGCCCCTCTGCCATGGGGACAGGCTGGGAGAGTTGGGGGGTTCAGCCTGGAGAAGGGAAGCTATGGGGAGACCTTGGAGCCCCTTCGAGTGCCTGGGGGGGCTACAAGAAAGCTGGGAGGTGTGTCTTGTCCCAAGGGCAGGGAGTGACAGCACAAGGGGTAACAGGTTTCAATGGAAAGAGGGAGATGGAGATGGGACATCAGGAAGGAATTCTTCCCGCAGAGGGTGGGGAGCACTGGGACAGGTTCCCCGAGAAGCTGTGGATGCCCCATCCCTGGGAGTGTCCAAGGCCAGGCTGGATGAGGCTTGGAGCAACCTGGGCTATGGAAGGTGTCCCTGCCCATGGCAGGGGGTGGGGCTGGGCGGGCTTTGAGGTCCCTGCCAGCCCATTCCCTTCTGTGATTCTGTGATAACATGGGACAGAAGAGAAAGCTGAGACTGATTTGAGAATAAATCCAGTATAACAATCCAGCTTTTGGAAGATTAATTTTGATCAGTAACAGGTGACATTGTGGTAACTTTTTGTTTATGTTTGTTTTTTTTCATTTTTATTTCTTCAGGCCTAAAACTGGAAGGAAATCAGCGGGATCCTCCTCAGCAGGCAGCCATAGTTCTCAGCTCTACCCACAGTCCCGAGGGCTGGTCCCAAAGTAAAGCCGGCAGTTCCTCTCCAGGGCACGAACAGCCTTTGCCTTCCGAGAGCAGAGACAAGTGATCACCTGCAGAGAGAACTCCCTGCCAGACCCTGGCCCCCTGCCCCTGGGGATGGCCCCTCTTTGCTGTTTAACTGACTTGTGCCAGTCCAGGTGCACTGAGCCACAGGAAGACACAGGCTTGCAATTTGGCCTTTGGCCTCTGTGGGAAACAGATTTTTAGTTAGGAAATCGGAAATGCATGAGGTACGTGAAGTTGTTTTAGAAGCAATGGGAAGCATGGGCATCACCTCACAGCGTCACCGTCTCTCCTTCTGCACCAGCCCTCGTGCAGCACTGGGCTTTGGCGTTTTTTTGCCGTTGGGCAATAAGGGGGGTTGAAAGTCGTCTCCACAGAACCACCGCTCCAGCGCTCCGTAGCGAGAGCCAAGTGACGTTCAGAAGCAGTGGAGCCGCTCAAACTTGACTAGGTGCATTGTTTTTCTTCCTGCTTGAAAGACGTGGCATCATCGTGTGGGGTGAAGGAGTTGGTCTGAACAGGCAGGACGGCAGCAGTCAGAACTCACCACAGATAGCTGCACCGCCCTCTAGAGCTGTAGGGTGAAAAGGGGGTCTTGAAAGCGACGCTGCGCTCTAGAGAGGAAGCAATAGGCACTGAAGGCCTTTCCTTGTTTACAGGCATAAGTGAGAGCTTCTCTAAACTGACCCCCTACAGCCCTACCAACGGGAACCACCTTGTCAAAGAACACATCTGCGTACCACCGCCAGCTCCACAGCTTTCTTCCCCTCTCCTGCCTCCGCCTTCACCCCTGGCATTTCCAATCAGTGTCCATACCAAGTCTTTCAACCGTGGGGTGGTGTACGGCCACCCCCTCGCACCTCCCACTGTCCGTGGGCAATGTAGCATCAGCTCACAGCGACCGTCCTGGCAGGGCGACTCTCCTCTCCCCTTTGGGCGCGCTCTTCTTGCGAGTCCCTTCCCTTGGGGTCTGCGGAGGTTCAGCCTTCGGTACCTTTTGTGCCTCGCCTGCTCCACGTTAAAAGCTTTCCCTTTGCACCCCCCAGCCCACGCAGAGCCCGCTGGGAGTGAAAGCACACGTAACCGAGTCTGGGCGATGGAATCTGGTGTTAATCCCAGGGGTTTTGCTTTGAAAACAAGGGAGGAAGAACTCCTGCTTTTGACGGTCTCTTTGCAAAGCTGCCCTATGACTAAAGCAGGTTCCTGTGACGCTGCAGGCTGGTGTGGCTGCATAGAAGGCGGTAGAACTGCCACGCTGAGGACAGAGTAAGGTGTCCCTGTCTAGTGTCTCACAGCTCATCCGTAAGTTTTATTTCACTGTGCGTCGAGACTTGGGACGTTACGTTTCTGCCTGCTGTTGCCTGTCATCCTACGAGCGTTTTTACCCATTTCCTCTCCCTCCCTGATGACTTCCTCCAGACTGACATGTGAGTGTATGAGGACTGGCCTGGCTGTAGAAATGCTGGGATGTGTGGACGCTGCCTCGTGTGCCCGTCGAGCAGCCGCTGAGTGACTTCACCCAGGCTGGAGAACTCCATTCTCTCCGCCCTCCGTGAGCAGAAGGAACCGAACACGCGGTGCAGCTCACCTCTGCAGCTCGCAGGCACGGCGCCTCGGTGAGCCAACGCGGTGGGCACGGTGAAACGCCCGCGCAGCTGCTCTGAGTCACGGAGTGCTATTCTGGTCCACAAGATTAATATATATATACACACACATAGAAGCATACATATATATATTAGTTTTGGTAGGGGGGAAGAGGAGTTGGCTTGTAATCATGAGAGCAGGCATCTGACAAATTTCTTTCAACCTGACCCTGGAAACCTGGCATAAATTTACGTTTTATAAAGCACTGTTTATGTACAGAGAGCCTGCCATTGGCTCTTGTTGCAAAATATAATGTCACCTTCTCTTCCCTCTCCTCCCTTTTTCTCTCTAGCACATACTCCTCTGTCCTTGGACATTTTAAAAGATGATTGTATGGCGTCAGTGCTCAGAGAACTGAAATGAGACGAGGGGGCTCCAAAACCTGAAACAGCAACTAAACGCGTAACCAGGTGTATGTACGTACCCGTGTACACATATGTGTCATGTGAATAACGCATACACAGCCTCATCTGTGCCTGCACATGCGCACACTTCCTCGGTCGCTACTGTTCGTAGGGAATTCTGTATGGAACTCATATGCTGGAAACTCCCCTGGCAGGAGTGGGACAGTGGAAATCGCAGTGCAAACCCCAACTGTTCTCGTGTTCGTGTTGCTAAGCTAGCTGGTTAATGTGTCAGAAAGGCTCTGCTTTTAATTCTGTAGAAATTCATTAGCGAGGTGAAAGAAATTCTGTAGGGTGGAAAAAGACTAAAACTGCATATGTAGTCATTGTATGTAAATTGGAGCTGTGGCGGGAGATTTGGTTAGTGTATTCATGGTCCATCTCAGATCCTTACAGGGGCTTTCAGATTCTCATTCCGATGGACTTGCCCTCCACCAGATACTCAGTGGCACTGATACATTGTCTTAAACTGTACAAAACGTACTGAGCTCTGGGCTGAGTATTTTAAGAAACATTCCTACGAGTCTGCCCCTCTCTGGGCGTTATCTGAACCAGCTGGGCTCCCTGCAGGTTCACAGGGGTTCCTGCCAAAGACAGGAAATCCAGCCCTCGGACAGTGTGCGCCAACAGTTTCTTCATAGGAATGTTTAACACCCTTCTCATCTTGGCTCTGATCTGTATAATGGGATCTGTTTTTACAAAGTGACGTGCAGCAGACGCCGGCCCGTGGCTCTGGGCGCAAGCACCGTGCGACGCAGCGCAGGAATCAAAGCACTTTCTTAAAATCCTTAACATAGGTCTAGCGCCTTTTTAAAAAACATTTGCATGCTGCTTGGAACCTCCTAGGACACATACCTCTCTCGTAGCATTTCGGGCTCCGCTGGTGCGTTGTACAGATCAGACCAGGCTTGCGTTAGGCGTAGTAAGCCTGCCTTCACTGCGCGGGGCGCGTGCCAAGGGTCAGCGAGGAGCCTGTAAACCTGGGTCTGGCCTCTCTTCCGTTATGTGTGACGGTTAACGCGCACCAGGCTTTCAGC
>NW_010256236.1:10624-11468 GCF_000690775.1 Eurypyga helias
CTCTTATGTCTGTTGCTTAGTGGTAAAACACAGATTGGAAAGGATAACCTGCAAAAGCCATAATTAGATGTGGAGATGGAACTGAAGCGAGAACACTGGTCCTGGCGGCGCTGCCCCGGGATTAATTCTCTGTGGTCCAGGCGCTTACTGCCGCCTTCAGTCCCCTCTTTCTCTTTGAAGCAAAGTGCCGAGGCTCTCCCTGCGGGCACAACTTGCTTAGTGGTAAAACACAGATTGGAAAGGATAACCTGCAAAAGCCATAATTAGATGTGGAGATGGAACTGAAGCGAGAACACTGGTCCTGGCGGCGCTGCCCCGGGATTAATTCTCTGTGGTCCAGGCGCTTACTGCCGCCTTCAGTCCCCTCTTTCTCTTTGAAGCAAAGTGCCGAGGCTCTCCCTGCGGGCACAACTGTCCATAACTCCCAGCTCCTCGGAGATACACCCGTCTCCACCTTCTCTTAGGTGATCTGTAGATTAAGAAGCTGTCAATAGTCCTGTCCATAGTTTTACAGCTTGTATTTATTTGTATCATCTCTTTTGTCTAGGACTGTAAAGTGTTCCTAAGATACAACGTGTAATAAAGTCAATAAGGTTTATTGCATCTAGCCGTTGTGCCTGCTTTCCACTGAATCTGTGAGTAAGGGCAGGATTCAGCGAGTTCGTGTTTTACAAAGCCTTATGTTATTTTTCTTCCAAAAACCCAGTCTCTGGGCAAACTGAACGTAGAGAGGAGCAGAACTGCCTGGCGCCGCGTTGATGGCCGCACGTGGCACCTCGGGAGCTACGGGCGCTGAAGGCCCCTGGCCGGGTCCCTGTAGGCCCCGGGGCTTCTCGCTAGAGGG
>NW_010256237.1:0-229 GCF_000690775.1 Eurypyga helias
GCTCCTCGGCCGCGGCTTTTCCCCACCCCGCGGCGTCCCACTCTTCACCTCGGAGCTCCGGGGGTAGCGCACCGGGAAGCATCGCCCGTTCCCGGGAATGCTGCGGGAAGCCGGACCCGGGAGCTAAAACCTCGGTGGGAGCGAGACCCCCCGACCCAGGATCCCCCCGCCGACGGGCGGGGCTCAGGGGAGGGAAGCGCTCGGTCTGCACCGGCAGCAGGGACCCTGA
>NW_010256237.1:247-1821 GCF_000690775.1 Eurypyga helias
GCCACAAATTCCCTTCTTCAGGCTCCATTCATGGTTTTTCCACCCCTTTGCAGCTGGCAAAGCCTCCCTTCACGTCAGCGGTTGCTTTTTCCAACCCCTGGCTTTTCCCGCTCTTGCCTTCCCGCCCTGGACCGGTTCAGGGAGTGTTAAACAGGCGGTACCTCTTCCCGTGGGTCGGGGCAGCCCTGGCTGAGCTGCGCCGAGGCCTGGCCCACGCCAGGCAACGTGGCCCAGACGGGACATCGCCCTCGCCCAGAGCACACTGTGACAAGCAGGTCCCTCAGGGCGCTGTCCCTTGGAGGGTCAGGCCTGGAGCTGATGCCCATGGTGGGACCAGCCGGGGCCGTGGAGCAGCACCGCTCATTGGGGACCAAGGGCGAGGGCCTCAGCACAGCTCCTGCAGGGAAGGAGGGAGCCCCGGGCTCCTGCCGGTGGTTGCCCCAAGGGAGCTCCATCCACACCAGCTCCTGGGTCAGCTGCTTCTCAGCCCTGGTGCCCAGCCAAGGCAGCCTGAGCCCCAGAGCGCCGGGGATGCACCCAGGGCCCCCCTCTACTGCCCTTCCGTGCCTGGTACCGAGGACTCATCACAGAACGCTGGCTGTCACCACCATCGAACCCCGCATCTCTGATTGGGTTGCCAGGTGACCACAGGAGCTGGGGGTTTTCCTTCAGGCTACTCTTGGCGCCTGTCCCCATGGCTGGGATCTGGAATACTTCCCAGCTGCGGCGAGTTTTGGGGACACGCCTGATTATCTTGCGCCTTTGGGGACCGGCAGGTTTTGCAGCGTGTTGCAGGGCTGATAGCAGGAGCCCCGACAAGTGTCCCGAGAGATCAGAGCAGCGGGAGGTGGCTGAAGGACGAGCAGTGGCACGTGACCCGTGTTGGCCCATGAGCGAGTTGAGGGTTACCGCGCAGGCAGGCTCCTCACCGCCTCTGGGACACGGTGGTTTGAAGGAGAGGAATTTCCCTTCGGGGTGACCCCTGGAGCAGTGTCGCAGAGGCACCTCTCTGCTGCCGCTTTCAGCCCTCAGGCTGGGCCTGGGGATTTCATCTGAGGTCGGGAGCTCACTTCTGGGGCCCTGCCCTTCTCTGCCCTTCCCCTTCCTTGATGAGTGTTTTAAGGAAACCGAGGGAGTTGAACTTCCTTGTTGGCTCAGAGCTACACCCTGTGCCTGGGCACATTCTGCGGAGCCAGCTGAGCTTGGATCCAGAGGATTGCCAGGAGCTCCTGGGCACTAGATGGGCTGAAGGGACCCCTTTTGAGGTGTGTGACAAGGGACAGGTGTCCCACGAGGTCAGAGGATGCTCTTTTCATAGCAGTGAGCCATTGCAAAGGCCACAAAACGCACCCTCCCACCTGTTGCTTGTGTCTTCTCCCCCCTCCTGGCGCCAAAATTCCTCCCCTGGCCGGGGGGCTGGCACTTGGCTCCCGGCTTTTTCCCTGCCCCCTCACAGCTCCTCGCCTGGCTGGATTGCTCTCCATGAGCCCCAGAGCTCTCATGGCTCATTCCCGGTTCGGCTGGCTGTGTCCTCAGTCCCAGCCCGGCGAAGGCGGCTCCAGAGGTGGCAGATG
>NW_010256237.1:1851-2373 GCF_000690775.1 Eurypyga helias
GAACCCCCCGCGGCTGAAGCTGCTCCGTAACTGCAGCCGCAGAGAACTGCAACCCAGCGGCCCTGCAAGACCGAAAAACCCCGGTTTACTCAACTCCAACCACCCCCAAAACTGCCCAACGACCAACCCCCCAAAAAAGGGAACTGCTGGGGGATGAGCAAGCATGTTACCAGGACAGAGAATGAAATCCTCGTGGGCAGCCCCGCAGCTGGGAAGTTCCTGCTCGGTTCAACCCCACCACCCCTGCACGGGTGGAGAATGGGGCTCAGGAGAGGAAGGGGGGCCGGTGGCACTGCCACGCTGGCCAGGCACTTCACCCCGGTGTGTCTGCGGCTGCAGAGGGACAACAAGGAGCACATAGGAACGGGGCACTCCCACGGCCTCAGGTGGGGCCGTTTCTCCTTCGCTGCAGGAAAAGGAGTCAGGAACATTGTCCAAAACCAAGAGCAACGACACTGGCGTTTTCAGGACGTAACTGGGGTGCTCGTAGGTGCCTGCATGGATCGTCATTGGCAGGTGGGG
>NW_010256237.1:2392-8969 GCF_000690775.1 Eurypyga helias
CCCCCGCACAGGCGGGGCCTGATGCAAGCAACAGCTGCCGGCAACACTGGGACAAGCACAGCGATGCAGTTTCTCGCCCAGAAGCACAACCTGCTCTGCAGCGTGGGAGCAGCACAACGGCCCACACCTCCAGCCCATCCCGATTCACCCCCCGCGACACCCCACCTCGCTCCAGTGCGACGCGTGAGGTACGCGGCCGAGCAGCCCAGCCTGCTGCTCACCAGCTCCTGCTGTCACACCGCCCTCTTCTCCTCCCCACAGCGATGCAGTTTCTCGCCCAGAAGCACAACCTGCTCTGCAGCGTGGGAGCAGCACAACGGCCCACACCTCCAGCCCATCCCGATTCACCCCCCGCGACACCCCACCTCGCTCCAGTGCGACGCGTGAGGTACGCGGCCGAGCAGCCCAGCCTGCTGCTCACCAGCTCCTGCTGTCACACCGCCCTCTTCTCCTCCCTGCTTCCCTCCTGCTCCTCTCTTCCCATTCTCAAGATTTCATCTCCACCTGGTTTGAGGGTCAAAAGTAGCTCCCGGGAAGCTTTGCCACTCACCGCAGGGGCCAGGCAAGGGCGCAGGATCCCACCTCTGCTCCGCTGCGGCGCTCAGAAACAAACCCAGGGATTAAAGGCCCTTGCAACTGCTCAGGGAATGCTACCCCAGCTCTGTCAAAAATGGTACTTCTGATGCAGGCTGTCAGACGCCGGGCCAGGAAGCCAGAGTGAGGAATACAGACACCAGGATACAGGGAGCTTAGAAAACTGCCTTTATTCTATTAGTTGTTGGAAAAATGAAAATACAGAAAGAGTTTAGTTGGCTGCGGAACAGCAGGAAGTTCACAGGTTAGGAGTCTGATCACTACATGGTAACCAAACTTACACAAAAAGTTTCTTGTTTTACTTAGTTTTGAAACTGGGTCCAGCAGTGAGCTTAAGGCAACTGAACAGTTCAGAAGCTTTGAGTGTGAGCAGGATGTCTTTTCTCATCCCTACGGCATGGAAAAAACTCCTCCTGGATGTGCAGACCACTGAAGTCATTCAACTGGGTCAGACTCTTACAAATGAAGAGGGGAAGAGGATCAGCTGCTTTCCATCGGACTTTATTTTCAAATACAGTTTCTTAAAAAACCCAGAACACCTTAACGCAGAGGTTACAAGTAACAGTATTAGGAAATCCAATTATACAAAAAATACTACATCTAAGCTGGGGTAAATAGATTTATTTTTGGTAACATACATTTAAACTGGCACTAATTACACAGTAACTAAAAGGTAACTAACATGAAACCACAGAACCCTCACTTTTCCTTAGGTGGCTGGGACTTGGTCAGTTCAGAGTGATCACATTTTCAAACTAATGTCTTACACCCACTGAGCCACGAAAACCAGATCTTCCTCAGTGTGACAGCACTGAAGCTACGCTCCTCTCCCCACACAGCCACGTAACTCTTGTACTCAATTAGAATAGGACGTTAGTTATAAAGTAGTTACAGACCAATCCTCTGTGCTGACAGCTTTTTCTCTGTCTAGAGAGAAGAAAGAAGGTAAGAGAATCGTCTTCAATTAGCGCCTGGCATATCCTGTGAGTGCAGAAAAGGTTTGTTAGAGGAATGTTGAGGTTAACCTTGGGTGCACAGATGAATTTGATGCAGATTGTTATAAAAATCATGGTTGGCTTCTAAATACTGGTAGCAAGATGACTCGATTTTTAAATCTCTTAAGTAAATTATAGATAATGAAAAAGGCCAGTAATCATACACTAAGATTAATAAACAGCACTTCAAAATTACTCAAGTGCAGGGTGCTGCTTTGGCCATCTTCCTCTGGCCACACTTTATAAGAGAAGGCACCCGGACTTCTTCTTGCCACGCCGGGCTTGCAAAGCAGCTCTAGTGGCCATTTCAAAAACCTCCCTCACACCGTCTTTGGTCTTTGCCGAACACTCCATGTACCCAAATGCTCCAATGCGGTTTGCCATGTCTCGTCCTTCCTCGGGTTTGACAGGCTCCTGCGACAGCACAAAAGCAACAGGTGAGAACAGCCCAAAGCCATGCCGGCACCCCTCTTCCCCTCCCCACCAAAGGTACCCTGAATTAAAGGCGCACCATGAATTGGTCAGTTAATAATTAGCTGACGCGAGAAGAGTAATAATTAAAGGATAAAGGCAGATTTACATTAAAATTGGCTCATTTTCCTCAAGATGCACGCGCACCTCGGCTTGGACTGCACAGACGGGGCGTGCGCGCGCACACGGCGCCGATGCTGGAGGACGCCCTCTGAGCTCGCAGGCCGCGAGACCCTCCGACGCGGGAGAAGAAGGTTGCCCGTTTCAGAGGAAACATCGATGCAACCCTTTGCCACAAGGGTACCAAAAGCCTAGCAGCTAATCCCAAAATCAGCACCTCGGGCTGTGCGTAAAAGCCAGTATTGCGCCACAGGAGCGGCGTTTCCGGGGCGGAGCAGAATACCTGCAGTCTCATTCCCAAGCTGGGGGTTTCAGACATGCTCTGAAAACGAAACCTAGCGAGAGGCTCAGCAAGGGGGTACAGCATCTGCGGTTCTCGCCTCAAAACCCCGGGCGTGTTTCCTTCCGCACCCCCATCACACCAAACAACGAACCAGTCGCGTGTGCGTGCACTTCATGTCTTCACGTCTCCTAATTCCTTCCCAGCTCAGGGATCCAGCTCTCCAGCACGGAGCAGCCGACTGCCAGTAACCCGACAGCTCCTAAGACAGCCCTTTTCAGGGTTGAGAACGCCTCATTCTAAGAGTTAAATCTCCAAATGTGAAATAAGAAACACTCAGTTACGGTACTCTCGAGGGTCCGGCTTGTCGTGGCCGGTGTTCATGGTGCAGCCCACGGGAAGCTGCCGAGGCCCGTTCAGTGCGCTGCTGCCCCCCCGCCCCGCCCTGGCTCATCTCCCGCAGGGGATCAGAACGGAACCTGCCTGCTTCATTTTGGCCAGCTCTCGTCTTGTGTGCTCGTCATTCCTCAGGTCCTTCTTGTTTCCTACCAAGATGATAGGCACGTTGGGGCAGAAATGCTTCACCTCCGGGGTCCACTTCTCTGGGATGTTTTCTGCGAACAATAAATGGAAGCGTGACTGCACTGAACCCACCGCTGGGGACAGATGTACTTTAAAGCTTTACCCCACTGCCCGAGCGGTTTTAGCTCGCTAATCCACGCCGATGCCCTCCTCTCCACTCTTCATTTGGGAAGCACATAGACCGGTTCTGGTATTACCACAAAAGACAAGCCTGCCTGTGGTAATTTGAAGGCTGAAGGACACCTCAACTCTTGGTTCCTTGGCATCTCTCAGCAGCAACTTGACAAGGATTAGCGCACGGCACAGCATGCCGAATTCTGACACGGCGTTACGGAATATTTGTTCTGGAGCAACATTTTATCTCCAGAAGCTAAAGATGAGCACAACCCCAAAGTGTAAGTTTTTCCATCGCTTCTTCCTTTTACAAAGCAACATCAAACACCCCCTCCACGCTCTCCTGCTAAGCGTAGCAGAAACGCTGCTCCAGACCCTGATTACAGAGGCGCCGAAACGAAGACTTGGTGGGAGTCACTCCTAGACCGGCCATTCTCCCCGGCCACGGCAAACGCGTTTGGGCTCATGAAACTTCCCTCCCCAACATAACTTCCCCACGTGACTTTTTTTTGTGAAACGGAGCTGCAAGTGGAAGGCTTGAGGGCTTTTGAAATCAACCCCTTGATAATCCTCTACAGCAGAAAGTGCCGAACAGCCCAAGCCGTTCAGCTTTGCCCTCAGCTCAGACATCTGAGATTCAGCAGATAGTGGACCTGCAGGCTACGTAACCCCTTTTGATCTTCACGGAACTCCATGCAGCTTTTGAAGAGACAAAAGCTATTAGGGCATTGTTTTCTTGCTTAAAAGAACAACCTAGACAAGCGTTTTGGAGCCCGTTTTTGCACTGCAGCCAAAAGAGCAATTCCCAGCTGCACCTGGGGTGCTCGGGGGGTGCCAGACTCTAGAGGCTGCAGTTCACTGCTCCCAGGGACAGGGGGGCTCTTGTCGAGGTACAGCTGCTCATACACACGCCCCGGACTGATGTGCCTAAAGACCTACCTTAACGTTATCTGCTTTCTAATAAGAAACGTCACCAACAGCCACCAGCGAGCAAATCCCTCCGCTGAGACGGAGACAGAGGAGCTTCTACAGAAACTCACACGTTTAAGAACCTGCTGCCAGGATGTATTTGTTTAGGTGACGATGCTGGGTGGTTGGAGGAATTATCATTTTGAAGGGACAGAAATCACAGTTCCAGCGACACCGAGTCTTAGAAGAGTATCTCTACCTCTCGCTCCTTATGCCCTCCAGAAACATCTTTGTAAGATCGAATCCATTCACATCTCCGCATCAGATTTAGAAATGGACCAGTGAAGGTTTCAGCCTCGACTCCACACAGGAGGTGTGCCCAGCTAAGACACAGGCTTCGGAAACATATGCTTTTGGAGCTCCGAAATCCTAAACCAGGCAACTCCTCTTTCCTCCATCACAAGCCAATGTCAGTCACAGGAAAGCAGGCTAGGAGAGCACGCATCTCCAGCCTCTGGCCACTTCCACCCGTGACACCCACACCCCTGCCCGTGCAAGGCCCCTCCCCTGTGGCTCTAGCTCATGTTTTTCACCCACCGAGCAGACAGCAAATAACCCCAAGGCTATTTGGGATTAATGACTCGGAGTGTTTCAAGCCGATAAAAGGAGGGCACGGGGGTGGTGGAAGGATGAAAGCACAAAGTTGGCTTTCCCATTTGCACAGAAAGGCAGTTACTCTATTTTCCTGCATACAGCATGGTCTCGAGGGTATAAGGACCTACAAATTTCAAGGAGTAGGAAAAAAACCCTGCCAACCTCAAACCCAACTCTGGGTGGGCCCTGCCACTCAGTGGGCACCTCATGTTCTCCCAGGGCTCCTGGACACAGGAACGTGCAGCTACAGCCCTCCCGCTTGCTTGGGGTCACCAAGGCAGCACCTCCCAAGGGAAAAGCCCATCAGCACACTGCCTGGGCCCACCAGACCCCGCTGCCGGGCTGGGGGAGCTGATCCAGCCCAGGGAGCTCCTGCCCTGCGAAGTGTCGCCCAAATGACGCAGCGGAGCCCTGGGTAAGCACAGCATGAGCGTGCTGCTGAGGCTAACGCTGCCACGCCGCGCCGAAGAAGAATTCGGGTTCCTTGAAGACCTTAACGTCTGGAAACTATACATTCAACACCGTATAAATTTTGAAACTAGGAATGCTCCCAATCATTACAGCCCGTGAAAATGTCTTTTGCAGCACCATTTCTGAGGGGAATACAGCAACACAGAGACGTAGCTCCGATTCAGTCAGTGATCTACTTACCTAAACTATCAGGACTATCAATTGAAAAACACATAAGTATAACATCGGTATCTGGATAAGAAAGCGGTCTAAGTCGATCATAGTCTTCTTGTCCTGCTGTATCCCACAAAGCCAACTCAACCTGCAGAAGACAGATCAAGGCAGTTAGCCAGATCACCCGGGATGTTTTGGTTCAGAAGCCAGTAACCCAAGAGAAGTGGAAAACCTATTTCCGTCACCACCACTCAAAAGGAGGAGACTGCAAGACAAACTGCTTTGACAGAACTACTAGAAACTTTTGTGTTCCCGAACTCCAAAAATAAATTTATTGCATCTTCTGAGACTTTGCTTTATACCCACAGCAAACCTCGGTTCTCTGAACGGATGTAAACGCTACCAGTAGAAAGGCAAGACAGAAGAATCGATGGGAATTGGTGGCAAAGGGATGGGAATTTCTCTGACAAGCATTCCAGAAATACCTGTTTTCAGTGAAAGTGGACTCTCTAAGTATATGCTTTTTAGGATTACGCACATTTTCAACTGGTTTACAGCTGGAACCTGTAGTGACTAAAAATGTCAAGATTGTACTTATTTGTGCACAAATTCCTTAAAACTCCTCCATGGCAGAAATTCACAGGCCCAATTTGCTTTGAAACAAACCTGACTTGTGTGCAAAGCTGCTTCTTACGAAGAACTGAGTAAAGGAGCTGATGACAGAATCATGGAATGGTTGGGGTTGGAAGGGACCTTAAAGCCCATCCAGTTCCAACCCCCCTGCCATGGGCAGGGACACCTTCCACTAGACCAGGTTGCTCCAAGCCTTATCCAGCCTGGCCTTGAACACTTCCAGGGATGGAGCATGTTCTCAGTATTTCCACCTCGGGTGGGGCTAGGGGAGATTCAGAGATGCAGAGGTTCAGGAATGAGGAAGTCTGACTAGGTGAGAAATTGATATCACACGTATTTTAAACTGTAGAAACTGTCATCTGGGGGGAAAACCATGTTCTAATATGAGTCTAAGTAATTTTTTTACCCACTCTTATAATGGGACAGAAAAGCTCCTTTTAGACTCAAATAGCTCAAAGAGTTTCTGCTCAAACTGGGATTGAAACGGAGCAGTTTCAGTCAGTCGGTCACTGTGTCACAACCAGAACTGACCGAAAGATGCTCTGACTGTATCTGAACCCAAAGGCCCACGCTGCAGCAGGGGGCGAGGCGGGGAGGCTCA
>NW_010256237.1:8991-9627 GCF_000690775.1 Eurypyga helias
ACGAGGACCCGCGGCACTGTGGCCAGCTCTCTGTGGTTATGGAAACAGACACAGGCCACAGCTGCCTAAAAGGCTTTGAGAGCAGCCGAGCTTTCAAGGTGCAAGGTTTCTGCTTTGTGTGCTTCCAGAGCATCCTGGAAAGTGACGACTGTACACATCACACACTACCTTGTGTGATGTAAACGCAGATGGCAACCCACCCTGTGTTCACAGAGCAGCCTTCTGAAAACTGCCTCTTGGAGCTGGGGTCTGGCACATCTGCTGTTCAGCAAGCAGAGGGACTCAGTGGTCACAGAGACTGAAAACCAATTTTCCAAATATTTGTAAGGAAATTTAATTTACTGAGGTACAAATGAAAAATGAAGCTGAGCGAGCTGTGGGTATGCTTAACTGCCAAGAACTGTGTTCCTTCAGACAAGTAGGACAGATGATGGTGTACGCTAAAAAATCAAATCCCTTTGAAGCCTGCCAGTCACCTCTTCTGACCAGGATTCCGCTCGCTGCCAGGAGTGGATATGAAGGGAAGACTCTCTCCAGGAGCTCATCCTTGTTAATCAGCAGCAGGTCCCTATCGAAGCAGGGACTCCGCTACGCCATGCCAAAGGCCCGGTGTCCTCAGCACCTAGGCACATCTTT
>NW_010256237.1:9646-19241 GCF_000690775.1 Eurypyga helias
CCCGCGGCATTTGACCTGGGGCACGCGCCTGGTTTTCAGACCCTCGGCTCGTGTAAGGTTATGACCAGGTTCTAGCAAGGCCAGGTTTTTTTCTGCAGGAACATTCTTAATACCTAAAAACATATTTACAGCGTAAGCACCCAGCACATGTGCTAACCCCTTACTAAAGAAGCGTAGAGCCCTCCATGCTGTTCATTCTGGCTGTTGCAGAAGTGTACACGTACCTGCTTTCCATCCACTTCGATATCTGCTACGTAATTTTCAAAGACGGTGGGAACATAGACTTCAGGGAACTGGTCTTTGCTAAATACAATCAGCAGACAGGTCTTTCCACAGGCACCATCGCCCACTATAACCAGCTTTTTTCGAATGGCTGCCATAGCTGAAAAACAAAATGACAACTTATTAATTCTTCTGCTGCGGCTTGTAACAGACATGCTAATTTTCAAAACCCACTAAGTTTCCAATTAATAACAATTTATAAATTGGGTCTGCGGGTCCATCAGAGACAAGAATCGCAGGAGGTCAAATTCCCATCCTTTTGAGAAAAACATTCCCCGGGGCTTGCCAACACACTGCTGAGCCGCTGGGTGTAACAATAATCAAAAGGAGGGGAGACCAGCCTTGGTTCAGCACTTCTGTACCCATTCAAAAGGTTGAGAGGGATATCCAGAGATGGCGAGCGACTAGGTGGGACTGTCCTAGAGCACCTTCTGAAAAGTGTCTTTTAGGTCACCAAACAAGACATGCTTCGATTTGAGGGCAACGACGGCTTCTTGTCACGCTGAGTTGTCTTAACTACGAGGTGCCGCGTGGAAGTCAGCCAGACTGAGGAGCACTGCTGCCAGGCCAGAGCACCAACAGAAGGACCTCAAGGGAACCACCCTATTCCTCCAAGTTACAACCACCACACTGCAAAGGATTTTGGAAGCACACATCCCACTCCCCCATCCACCTTCCTGGACATGGCTGTCATCGGGTCATTTTGCCTGCTATCAGCTTACATTAAGTAAAGGGCGACAGCGGGAGACGCCACCGCGGCGCTCCACGCGGGTCTCTGCTGTTCAGCGCACTGAACTGTAGCAGGACTGTATGCATCCATGGTTGCCCACATGGAACTTCGGCCTCAACAAGGCAGTATGAAAGCCTGAAAAGGTTTAACGAAAGCCTAGAGTCAGGGTGGGACCAAAGGAGGTGACCGTGCCGGATTTGACAAACTTCTACAAGGTCACAACAGGCCAAGTAGTACGGATGGGGATGGATTGTTCCTCACCACTTCCCACAAGTGAGGAAGAGGCGGCGATACAAAGAGAGCAGAAGAGGGTTTGAGCCCACCAAGAAGGCACTGGGCCTTGGGAACTCCAACAGGAAGATGTTGTGGACACAAGAAATTCACACAGGCCTAAAGGAGGCAAATACATGGAACACACTTCCTGTGCAAGTTAATGAAGAAACCACACCTGCCTTAGAAAATCGCCATAGCAGACGTACTTAAAGGCTGCGAGAGCACTTTGGGAAGCACTGTGCCTGCTCTCTCCTTCCTTTTCCCCAGGCAACTATTTGCAACCATTGCAGGAACAAGCCAGAGATTTAGGGAGGGACCTGGCTATGAGGTACTGGAACAAACTACTTTCTTCTCCGTAACATGAAGACACTCCAGGGGAAGCCACTTAGTCATCCCTAGACGCTTCCTGGAAATGGAGTGAACAGCGACAGCACTGTAACACCTACCACTGCACGACCAAAATACCACGGAGGGAGCACCCCTGTGAGCTAACTCTTGCCATGACAATCCCAGTACAAGCTCTATGAGGATGACTAGGGCTGCTGGCAAGGGGAGAAGCGCTCGAAGCGGCACAGAAGAGAATTAAAGGACGTAGCATAAATGTTTTCTCCTTTCCACCTCTTCTCTTGCCTCACAAAACTAAGTAAAAAGGTAAAACTAACCATCTAAAAGCAACCTTTAGCACTATTAAGTGGTGAAGAAGCAGTGGATGTTACAGAGATTCTGTCCTCCTGTTCAGGTACAAAGAGGGAAGGACCATTTCAGCCCATCAAGCAGCAAGGGCTCAAGGGCTTGTAGAACACTCCTTTGTCAAACAGCTGCTCAAGTAATCCAAATCTATCTCTAAAATGAGCCTCTTTCACCTTGTGAATATATATGTACCCACATTCAAGTTATTTACCTTAGGGATTTGGGGTTATTTTTACATTTGTGGGAGGTTTAAAATGATCCAAGCTTTAAAAAGGTTTTCTTTCAGTGGTTTTACATGGCTTTGAATACTTCCTAGCAATGGTAACATTTCATTTTTACTGAACGAGAAATCATCTGTCCTCTGTACCAAGTCAAGAGCACTGCCAGCTTTGTCTAACCTGCCCTTCAAAACTGTAATGCTGAGTCCCACAAAACCTGTGAAGCCAACTACTCCTGTGCTCCACAATATTTACTGTGGGAAATGTAAGCCCATTACTGTTTTTCCTGTTTGTCATGGGCACAGGAGGATAGATTATTCCCTTCCCCTAGTGCAATCAGGAATACATGCCTTCATTTAGTCTTCTCTTCAGGCAAAACAATTCCAGTTTATTCAAGCCTTCTCTGTAAATCCTATTTCCTAGACTTTCCTGTTGCTCCCTTCTGGGCACACTCCAATTGGCACAGATTTACCACAGCTTGGAGCCCAAAAGCTGAATCCAGTGTTTCACCTAGGGCTTCATCGACATTAACTAGAGCTGAAGGATTATTTTATTGATCATCTGTGATATACTGTTGCTTAAACACCAGGAGAAGCGTGTGTCTTCCCTCCTCCCTGCCCAGAAGGCAACACTGTGGATACGCTCAGCTGTTAATTCACCATAACTCACATCTTTTTTCATCAGGAGTGCTACACACAGCCGAATATTCTACTGTCATGCTTTTATTTATCCTTCCTGAATGATGTTTTATTCCACCTTCAAGTTCTGGTTCTGTCCTCCAGTTTAATCACGGTCTTTCTCAGATGCAAGTTCAATAATCATGGTTCCCAGATCATCATCTAGGTCACTGATGAAACCACACCGAAGACAAAGTAGGCGGATGACAGAATGGGACAACCTGCCCCTCCTTGGTATCCTCCCTCTCCCTCCCTTTCATGACAGCAGCCGGGACTCTGGTCCTGCCTCACGCCTGTTACCTGCAATGGCACCTAGGCTAGGTGACCTTTTTGCCATCGCCTACGGGTAACTGTCTTTTTCTGTGGATTATCAGATCAACTCTTCCTTTACCTTCTTCTAAATACTTCCCTCATGCTAGGTTTTTTTAAGTGTTCCTTGCCAGTTGCCTTGCCAGTCTCATTTCATGCTCTGGCCTTCTACATGCTTATGCCTCAAGTCTACAAGAAAACTGCCATCCTGTAAAATAAAAAATCATAATTTAATGCAGTGTTTTCTAGAAACCCTTCTAAAAAATGGTTTGACATTTTTATATATATACATACACACATATAGAAAAATCTATTCCAGGAGTTCTCTCTCCTCGGTATCTTTTTCCCCGAGAAAAGCCAATCGCAAGACTCTCCCTGCCTGAACCTTTCCTGAGATCTGCTGCCATTTGGATGCACCGTGGAAGACCCCTCTGGCACTCGAGATGCTCGTCAGCAGCGTGTGCTCAACCACTTCCCACTGCTGAGGATTCACCCCAAGAGACTCTGCTCAGTCCCCGTCCTGCCGGACGGTCACCAGGGCGTCTCAAACCTGCTGAATACAGCGAATATTCGAGTAAGGGAATTCCCTGATCACCAACTTCTAACGGAACCTGCTGGATACTCACAAAAAGCCTCAACGACCTTATCTTTTTCTTGGTGACCTATGGTACCCTCACCATTTTACTTTAACTTCACCTTCCAGAGCATTCCAAATTCCTTCTGCATAATGCCCTTGAATCTAACATGCTGTATAAATTCAATTCAGGATGCAAAGATCACCACTTATATCCTTGAAGCTTTCACTTACTTCCCAGGCCCTAGGAGTTGCCTTTGCCTTGTTTACCTCGAGTGTTCCCCCAGGCGTGCAGCACGGGCTGGGGCTGGTGTGTTTATGGACCTCGACGGATGCTCAGGAACAGCTCAGATCATAAACACAGGGCAGACTGAGACACCTCAGGACGTCACAGCTGATCACTGGCTAGAGCCCTCCATCAGCCGCGGAAGGAAGTCACTGAATATCACCACCACTTGCTGCTTCCTGACATTAGTGGCTGCAGACTTCACAGCTTTACGGTATTTGACGTTTCTCCTCCACTGGGGAGGTGGAACCCTTGCTCGGTGCCAGAGCAAGACACCGCTCACCCGGTGGACGGTCCAGGACGGAAGACTGCTGGTGAGCCTGCACCCAGCTTTCTGCAGGCAGATGAAGGTCTCCATGCGTACAGAAACTGTTTGAGTGGTGCTACCTTTGGTCTTCAAATTTTAGCAGATGCCTGACCACGGCAACAGCATCCCATAATCCATGCACTAGCATATTTACAATAATGATTTCCTGATTTAGAGGATTCAGTGTACAGATCAGCATCTTTTAGCTAATTATTCTTAATTAAAAGAAATACATTCCTATCTTGTGGGTGGCTGTAAGGGACTGTCAGGTCTGGCAAATACTCAGAAAAGCAACATTCCTGCAGTATGACAGGGGAAGAGATTTATCGGTTAGAACGGAGCCACGCGTTGGCGGCACGTAGCGCAAGGACAGCACTGACGGCGTTTACAGCAGTCGGGTCTTGCTGCTGCATTTTGACATGCTCTGGTTTTCTTAATCAAGAATGCCGAAGCCTGGAAACACATCACATTTGAACCAGCAGCATGTGGGAATCAAGCAGCACTCTGCTAGCCTAAAAAACGTCATCTGAGACATACAGTACTTAGGTTACATGCAAGGTAGTATTTGCTGCAGCACAGCCTGTCACCTGTGGGTATGTGTCTGCACTGAGAGGTAAAAAACCCTCCACGAACTAGCTGAGAGGGTATTACAAACAGACCAAACCCAAGCTACTGCCACCTCCCTGTCACTGGACACGAGTGCTACACGTTCATCCCTTTACGCAACGCTAGGGCGGGGAGACGGCAGTAAACCCGGAAAGCTGCTGGAACAGCATCACTGGTGATGCACAGCGAGCGAGAGAGATTCTCTCCTCTCCCAGTTAGTGGAGCAGTATGGCTGCAGTGATCTTCTAGGGGAATCTGTGCTGTCTTCTGCCACAAGATGACAGATCTGCGATTCTTCCTACTCTTGCATGAACCACTCCTCCCACTTTGCATTTATAGGATCCTTAAAGCCAGCTAGTCTGCGAGAGTCCAAGTAGGAACTCTCACAACATGACTGAAGTGACTCATCTGAATGAAGAGACTCGATTATGACATGTCCTCAACCTAGGCCAGTGCCTTTCCCAGGTATTACAAGAGCTTTAGACATCGTTTACTCAATCCCGCTAACATCACAGGAGGTTACGACACAAGGAGCTCCTGTTTGCTGAGAGTTGCCACACTAATATCCTTGTTACACGAGGCTGCTACTCCTCAGCGCCGTGACGCTCCGAGACTCCCGCAGCATAAAGCTCTGCTTGTTAAAAGTCTCTAGCAAATACTCCAGAAAAATGAGAAATAGGGAAAATACCTTTTCCATGTTTTAAACGTACTCCCCCCCCACCAAGTATTATTGTTTACTGCACTGGAATCTGCCTCTTCTTCTCAGCATGCTATTTACTTTTCCAAGGAACAACTTTTCCAGTGCCACCGGCTCCTGCAAATCCCAAGGCCACGCAGCACAAGCGGGGACCATGGGCACACTGTTGGTGTTCTGAAGTCAGACACGCTGGTAACAAACATGCCAGGTCTGCCTGTCTCGCTCTGGATCAGGAAACACCCTTTAAATTCCTTCCCACCTAATCTTACCGAACTCCGTAAAGCCAAGATGCTGGAAAGTGGCGGGTCTGGTATCTTGTAAGGACTGCCTTACTGCAGACTCCTCCACGCTACTGAGCGAATTACAGCCCGGCACTCTTCTCACTTGCTTCATTTCCCCCTTCAACTGGTCAGCCCTGCCCAGCGTCAGCAGGAGGAACAACAGCAAGGCCATGGGGACCAGCAGCAGGAGGAGCCAAACAAGGCTGAGGGACCAGAAGATGACACCCTGCACAGGGGACCCCCACCCCGACCCGTCAAGCCCTACCCTCTACCTACCACAGGGGAGAACTGCCTCTGCACCAGGGCCTGAATTTACTCTCTGAATATACTCACTTTTGTTCAAGTGTGAGGGGAAGGAGGAATGAGTTTACCCAAAGACCCTGGGGATGAAGAGGACATGGATGAGCAGGCTTTTCCCAGAGTTTTCTTCTGGCTGTTCAGCAAGGTCTGGCATCCAAAATGGCACCCACCTAAATCTCAAAGCAGTTTGGAGCACAAAGCAGATCAGTCCCAAAGCAAAAAAAACCCATGTGCTCTTAGGGCAGCTGTGCACAGGCAGTGAAGAGAGGGAGACTGAATACAGATCATCTGGGGTGGGGGGGCAAATGGTCCAAAGACTACGAGCAGAGAATGGGGAGGGGACAGGCAAACAGGCCTGGAGAAGGATGTAACCACTCAATCCACCCTTCTCTAGCACAGAATCCAGGATTCCCACATCTCCCAGCTGTTTATTTACCAACAGGAGGCAAGCGCCTCCAGCTTCTCCTCCACTAAGTCCCAACGGAAAACGTCAGCAACTATACATTTTGTAATTTTACTTCCACTATGCTCTTCAATAGTGAAAGGACGTGTAAACCAATGTCAAACACCGCAGTTTGCCGCTGACATGCTGCTCGTGCTACCTTACATCACCTCCTTGAAGCATGCATCAGCCTGTGCGTGCCATCGCGCTATTTCTTCCCCACATAACCCATACAGGATGTCCACGCACCTAAATAGCCATAGCTGTGAGGTGAAGGCAAGTACGACCCCAATTCACCTTGCAGAAGTTGCTAAATGGGCAGCAAACAGCCTTGGGACTGCATTAAGAGAAAAATGAATAAAAAGGGCGATTCAGTCACGTAAAGGTGTTATATACAACCCATGCTTCTGTAACAGGGTTCCTGGAAGAACTACATACACCAAAACATGCTTCAAGCGACCGCTTATTCCTTGTCTTTATTTCTGAGAACAGCCAGAACAGAACGCATCCGTACAGCTGCCGGACGAACTCCACGCTCAGAGCGACTGTGCTCGTGTGGCAACACGTGTAACTTGAAATCCAGTATTACTGGGGCACAAACACAGTTCAATCACAAACCACTGGAATAGAAACACTGAAACCACGAATGCAGTCACTGCTATAGAGGAGACAGTCGATGCAGCTTATTTCAGTAATTGAAATTTACTTAATTTGGTGCAAATTTGCCTGTAGACACTTGCATCCATGAACTGATAAGCCACATTATTTAAAGTGTTGCTAACAAGGCCTCTGGGAAGCAACTATATTTATATTCCTTACAGCATCCTGCACATAAAGCAGTTTGACAGTACTGCAAACCAGACCTGTTTCTAACTACGGCACTACGTGGGAGCAGGTGGCGAGGAAGAGAGATCTGCAGGGGTTTTGGGAGGGTTACAGATGAAATTTAATGCTTGAAAAAAGTCCCAAAGCTGGCAAAGCACAGGCAGGCTACTGACACTGCACATTAAGTGCAATGCACAGAGACAGAAATCTTCTGTTACGGGACCAAAGTGCAATTGCAAAACTGCCGCAGAAGGTCCGTGCAGTATCCAACGGGATGAAAATACCG
Organism: Eurypyga helias; assembly: GCF_000690775.1. Classification (NCBI taxonomy): domain Eukaryota; kingdom Metazoa; phylum Chordata; class Aves; order Eurypygiformes; family Eurypygidae; genus Eurypyga; species Eurypyga helias. The sequence continues at coordinate 17,430 of NW_010256237.1, forward strand.
GGTGTGGGTCCTTCAGGAAGGCCCTCGCACCGGGCGAGCCGAGTGCCCAGGTTTCCGCTGGCCGTTCGCTCCGGCTGCGCGTTAACCGTGCGCAAGCCTGGCAAGTTTTACTTGCTTGGGAGAAGTGCTTTGCAGACACAGCTGTACGCTTCCGGAGCCAGCTCTGAATGGGGAGCAGCACAGCCGTGCTACAAGCCCAGCTAATAAACCTTTCCAGCTCTCGGCTAACTCCACAAATAACCAGCTCAAGCCTCTTTGTACCACATCACCAGAACTGGGAGCAGGGTCAGCTTAACTGCATTAGGTCTTAACGACACTGGGTCGGTGCCAGCCCTGGAGAACCCCTAATGACTGAGGAATTTTATACAGTCATTCCCAGTTATCCAAAAGTACAGAGCTGGTGTTTAAGAGGCATGGGCATACAATGCATTGCAGGCCAGCACGCAGTGTGTTGTTTGCGCTGCGCTTATGATGGCTGAAACAGGGCAGGAGATACCTCATCCAGCATAAAGCCTGCCAGCACCAAGTTTTTGGGGAAACCTGAGTCGGCAGTCAGTACCAGATCCATGCTGTGTGTCATGTGGACACAGGACATCTAATCTGAGGAGTCTCAAAGCTGGATTCATCCTATCAAATTACAGCCTTTGCCCTTGCTTTCCTCTTCAGGATAAATCCTATATGACAACACACAATTCACCTGACCCTCAGAGAAAATTGCATTCTGGGAAGTTTTCTTGATTTCTAACTGCCGGAAGACAGAGCAAAATGTTTTGCTGTGCTCTCCTTCCCCATACAGGCCACCCACCTGTGCTTTAGAAGAACAGTGTCTCGGCATGATCAAACACTCCCAGGAACACGCAAACTGGCTTTTGTTAAAGGGCCCAAGCTACGACCCATGCGACCCTCTACACCCAGCTCCCGCATGGACACTGACCAGGGGACCGACTTGTCCCTGCAGCTAAAATACACTTCCTACCTCTAGAGACTCACAGGCTGTCCTTTCCCACAGGTCTACACACACAACAGTGGGTACTTCTGCCTTGGACTTAGGTCTGTCCAGCTCGGCACCTGGCACTCCGGGTCAGACTAGGAGTGCACTCCTACAGAACGGCAGAAGAGGCAAAAGGAACAGAAGCTTCCCCCTCCACGATCCCCAGCCTTCGACCATTTTCAGCTCAGGAGCTTCTTGGGTCAGATGTGGTTCTCATGGATCTGGCAACCTCAAACAGATTTCTCTTTCATGAGCTTGCCCACATTCCCTCTGAACCCATGTCAACTTCCAGCACTCTCAGCATCCAGCTGGAGGGAGTTCCCAGAGCTTAATTACACATTGTGTGTAAAGCCACTTCCTTCAGATTCAAAATTGTCCCTATTAATTTTTTTTACTGCCTCCTAACTCCAAAATGGAAAGAAAACGACCAATTTCCCTCTCTCACCCTTTCTGCTGCTCACACACCAGACCTTCCAGACTGAAGCATCCCAGAATAGATTTGGTTTGGGGTTTTTTAACACCCTTACTCCTTTGACAGTAGCAACTGGCTGCTCCCAGCACAGGGAAGAAAGTGGTGGAGGTGCAGTGAAGTGCTTCAGCCAGGAGGGCCCTGGCAAGCCCAGCACCGTGTACCTTCCCACCCCGCCTCGTCCACCACAGCCCCAAACGCACGGGGGCTGCTGTAACGCAGGCCCCGGGAGCCAGACCCCAGAGCCACCCCCGTTTTGACAAGCCTGTGCGGTTACATCCATTCTCGCCATATGGGAGAACCACACCCTGAGCTGCATTTCCAGTGCAAACAAGCTGCAGCTCGGCATTCC
>NW_010256237.1:19272-27156 GCF_000690775.1 Eurypyga helias
CTCGCTCCTTGCGCTAACCCTTCTTTAACGTGGGCGACCACAGCGGATCCCCTACCATGCGTCTCGCTCCAGCAGTTAGGTACGTTTTCTGCGTTAGCAACGAGGTTTCATCGGTCACTTCCTCATTTATTTGGCCTCTGCAAATTTCTTCATCCTAGTGTTTTGTTTCTTCCAGGTGACTAGTAAGAAATACAGCTCAAGAGCTAACTCCTTCACGTTCTCACTAGACAGAGATTCACTTGAGCCTCCGCTTGCCTTTAAAGCTGCCCTCTTCCTACTCCCTTTAATATGAACCTTATTGATTTCGTACTGGCTTGGTTTCTCACTGAAAATGGCGTGCAATTACTGTCAAGTGCCAAGCGAAGGCTAAGATGAACACCTGTACTTAAGAACCGAACTGAAACAATTAACACTAATTGTTTCTATTTCTCCCAGTCCAGGCTGAGTGACATTGCCTTAATTCTTTCCTGAACGCTTTGTTACTTATTCCATTATTGTACCTGGGATTGATGTCTTAGTCTGATGGGATTATAATCATTAAGGTTGTCCTACTTCTCTTCATTATTACTGCATACTAGCATTCTTTCAAACTCCTTACACTGCTGCAAGATGTAAAGAGCTTTCTGGAAAAAAAATTACATAAACCCCCTGTTCTCAGGCCAGAGAGCTTCGAGCCAAGATACGTATCAAAGCAGAAGAGCCTGGTCAGACTGGGTGGGCAATAGCATTAAACTGGTTTTCATTATTATTATTAAAGAGATACTAAAATACCTGATTAGAGAGAAGTTCCCTGCGTATGGATAAATAACTGGCAAAAGACAGGATACCAGACAGAAAGAAATAAGTATCGGGAAGAAGTTCTTCCCAGAGAGGGTGGTGAGGCACTGGGACAGGTTGCCCAGAGAAGCTGTGGATGCCCCATCCCTGGAAGTGTTCAAGGCCAGGCTGGACAAGGCTTGGAGCAACCTGGTCTAGTGGAAGGTGTCCCTGCCCATGGCAGGGGGGTTGGAACTGGATGAGCTTTAAGGTCCCTTCCAACCCAAACCATTCTGTGATAAGAAATGCTCAGGTCTCACAGACAACCCGCGGAACCTGCACAGCTCGATATTCCTGAATGACCTGAAAAAGTGAGGAAAAATAGCAATCCAACAAAATTTACTGATGATGCCAAGACGTTCAGGTAGTAAAGGCTCGTGGTAACTGCGATGAATCTCAGAACCTTCACAGACTGTGCCTGAGCCATTAAATTTGAAATAGATAAACGTGAAGTGATACAGGAGGTAAAAAACAGATCCAACTTCCTACATGAACGGATGGACTCAGAGCTGATCATTGTTACTCAAGGGGGATATTTAAGGGTTTATATAGTTAATTCCTTTAAAATACAAGCTCAACTCTGAAGAGCTAATAAGAATTTTAGAATTCCAGTTTTAAGAACTAGGAAAAACTGAACAAACCAGAATTCATTAAGCTGGTGTAGGAATCCAGAAGCAGGCCTGCATCTTTTAACTGCACGCAGCTGTGATCCTCCCCATGTCAACAGGCTGCAAAGGAACTGGAAACGACTTGGAGCAGGGCAGCACAGATGACTGAAGTACAACAACAGCATCCATGTGAGGAACTACGGTGGCAGGACCAGAAAAAAGACAGTCTGGAAGAAGCACAACCGCGGAAGCAGATGACTACAGACATTCCTCTAAGATCCTAAGCGGTGGTGAGGAAAGCTGGGGCCTGAGTGTTCAGGCTTTAAAACGAGGACAAGGGCACACGGGATGAGCCAGGTTCACAGCAAAGACAGGGCGGCCTCCCAGCAGGGCACGCAGCAAAGCGTCGCTCCTTCTACCAGACTGGAGCTTTTTACATGCATAATTTCTTAGTCAGAGGTTTCTCTTTAAGCTCCCTTTATCTCCCAGTTACTTTTCGTGCTTTTGAGCTTCCGTTTTGTATTTTCTACTTTCAGTTTCTACTCTTCTCCTATTTCATCTGTAGGGCTTTCTTGCATTGTTCTGAAGCACAAACAAAACAGATGCCTTCCCTTCCAACTCAGGTTATTTAATCCGCTTCCAACACTCGATTGGGTAAAAATATCACAAAAAGAGGTTCCTGAAACATCTTTTTTAAGCCTGTTTAAGCCAAAATTGTTAGAAACTAAAACCACAATATGTGCAAACAGAACTCTCCGCCTCAACATGGTCACTGCATCGTGTTTCGCCAACACCAAACTCAGCAAGGGCCTTCTGGGCTGCGGCAAGTTTTCTTTGTTCTCGACTACCTGTAAAATTCACCCCTATGCTGTCCCCTCCCTATTTCCAAATAATTAGTAAATTAACACCATTTCAGAACCCAGAGAAGATGACTAATCCCAGCATTTCTCTCCTGCCTTACTCCACCACGACCAGTCCCTCTCCAGGGCTGGGACTACGGGGGCACAAAGCAGTATGTTGTCCTCAGGAACTGTGTCTGCCATTGCTGTCTTTCCACCCTCACTTAACATCCTTGTTACTTTGCCCCTACTGACTACATCTTTCTTATCTGTAGGTATGATGATTTACAAGAGCACCACTCTTATGCAATACCGAGTCCCAAGATTACTTTGCACAAAGTAAGATTAGAGCTTAATATTGAGGTAATTATAGTAGATCTGTGGATTTCCACTTGTGTGCGATCTGCAAAATGCTTTGCAATTGTGCCAGTTTGTTTCTTGGTATCCTCTCTTCCCAGACACCTCCAGTATGCCAAAGGGGATGTGAGGAACCCACACACAAAACAAGGCAGGTTCTGCTTGGGCGTGATGTCTTTAGGTACCCACCACTGCCCCGCAGCTGGCAGCAGAAGCACATACAGACAGGGGAAACTAACACTAACCCTGCCAGACAACCATCTTTTTGTACCTCTAGCTGACGCTCTACCCCCTCTTCCCCCACCACATCTGTGGAGATTGCACTGGCTCAGATCAGCACCCACCAAGTCCAGCGCCCTGCCTGATACACGCAGGTATCTCAGGTGACAGAGGGTAAAAGGAGGAGGAAACGCATCGATACCTCTGCAAGTGTATTTTCTCAGTTTCCAGCTTGGGGGTGTTAGCTTGTTTTCACCTTTGTGCTCAACGGTCCATTTGAGAGCATTTTCTTCTGTTTGATTCTGAAGCCACATAAACCATTGTCACTGAAGGCACACTGTGGCACTGCATTCTGCGATCTCCGTACAGACTGTGGGAGAGGCACCGTACAGACTGCGGGAGAGACACCGTCAGTTTAGATCTAGACCAGACCAGGCTCAGCCATGTCTTTGCCAATCTGAAGGGTTCAAACCTTTTTAAGCATCCCTTGTATGGAGTCCATCCTTCACCCTGATCGTTCTTCTCAGCCTCCTCTCTGCTTTCCTGGTGTCTCACAGTCCGCCTTCCTTCGCGCAAAACCACAGTGCTAAGAGACCAGAGCCATGATGCTGTCCTGTTTTCTTTACTCCTCTCCCCAAAGCCCCTCACACGTGCTCACATGATCACTGTTGAACCTTAAACTTGCATTTTCACAGAATTACAACAAGCTCTTCCTCCTAAGCGGCAATAATTAACTTGCACCCCACCAGTGCATAAACAAACTAAACTCCCCAAACTTTGTATTTATCTGGAACAAATTTTATTTGACAGTTTACTGCCTGTAATTCCGTGTCAGAAGGACGAGCTGCAATTCTTCCTAGTTAGCTTGTGTCTTTTCTTCCCATACTGCTCGACACCTCTCTCACCAGACCGCTTATGAGTATGCTGCACAGTACAGCTGTAACACAGAACCCTATTCTTCTCTTGTCCCAAACTTCCCTTCTCGCTGCTTGCCGAATCATTGAGACACTCCCGCAGATTGGAGCAGCACTGTTTCCTCTGCAAATGCCACCCTGACCTTCTCCCAGTGGAAGCTGTTAGTCCAGCTGGTTACTTTTCTTAAAAAATATACTTCATTTTTGGAAAAGGTATGGAACTCTGCTATCCCACTGAACTATCCCTAAGAACTGTTACCGTGTAAGCCATCTTCTATTTCTCTGGATTCAAGGTATGAAGTGAGAAGTTACACAGCATAATTAGTAATTCGGTCATTTCAGGCCCCGGTTCCCTTTGGAACCCTTGGGCAAGCACCATCTGGTCTTGGCATTTTGTAACTTTATTTACTACTGTGCTCCCACTTCAAGCAGAGACGTATCTTCCAATGAGTCCTGTTCCCTGTAAAGAGGATTTCTGGCATAGGAACCTCTTCAGACTCCTCCACAGTAAGCAGGAACACCCATAAGTAATTTAACTTTCTATGGATGGCTTCACCATCAACTATTTCTTTCACTTCTATCATCTATCGGCCCTCCAGACTCCAGTACCTTTCTTGCTTCTGATGGACTTGGAAAATGGTTTCTTTTTCTCTTGCTGTTAGTCAAGGTTGCTCAGAGTCTTTCTGGCGGGTCCTCATATTTTTCATTTGACTTGCCAGAGTTCATGTCCTTATTTACTTTTCTGGTCAGCTTCATGACTTGAACTTTCTGAAGGCTGTATTCTTATTTCTAATGCTTGCTTTATCCCAAACTGCATGCTCACTCTCATCTGTCAACATTCCACAGTATAATTTAAAATCTTCCCAACAACACTTTCAATTTCAAGCTCAGAAGCCTAGTTCTGCTGTGGTTTACATGGAACCCAGCCTTTCCAAACAGCTTTTGGACTGAGGTTCAAGAAACGAGCCAACTCACTTTGTCAGTACCAAGTCAAGATCCTACTGTAAGACGGCCTTCTCACCTTGTCCAGCTTCAACAGAGCAGATAGAAGGTGAATAACCAGCCTCCAGGTGTAAACCAGAAGAAAGACATTAGCAAGGAATGCAAACAGAGGTAACTGTCACTTGGAGAGCTGCTGGTTCTTTCAAACCACTGACAGGCACAAAGGCACCCTTCCTTAAACTGTGAAAACAGGAGGAATCACTTTGTACACATCCATGCCCGCAATCTGCTCCAAACTGACAGTTCAATCTGCTCCAAACATGACAGTTCAATCACTCACTATACGGTCAGGTGAGACTGAATTATTTATTGTCCCAAAGCACCGCTGAGAGATTGAATTCAGTCCCTTTCTGATTAAAAGCTGCAATAAAGACCGCAAACAAAAACCCCACAACTGTCAGAGCCTGAGGAAAGCAAGACCTCACAGTCATTGTGGGGGTACTGCCCAGTTTTACTTGGTACACTAGTGACTCCCCATCTGTTCCTTCTAGTAGGGACCTGGGCCATGAAGGCTGGTCAAAGACAGTGAACCTTGTGCTGATGAGTTCAATTTAGATGATTCACTTAGGAAGGACTGGCTGTTAGTGCTTGTGTACCCAACAGTGGATCACAAATACCTTAATTAAAAGGTGGTCTACAGATATCTTAGTTCATTTACTGTCTCAAATGTCCTTCACAAGTGAAAACACAGTGATAGGAAAAGGACAGGAGAACATGGACACATCGGTGTTGCCCTACCAACTCCAATTATGATCTTGGTTGCTTTTATTCAGTTCAGAATGAGGTGAGAACAGAGATCTCATCAAGGCCAGAAGGCACCCGGTGCCTAACAGCAGTGTGAAACGGCTCAAAGCACTGGAGCCAGTCTTTTGGGATACTTGTTCCTATTTCTGAGATGATCCCAAAAGTAACACTCAACTAACTCTTCCGACTAAGCCACCTAGCTCTTCATACAGTGCCGAGCGTTGCAGAAGAGAACCACACCGACAGGCAAGGAGCAGAGGACTTGCATCCCGCATGTGCATAGCCGTGTCCCCGGCAACGACGGTGAGCTGACGCTCGGCGCCTCGGCGTGTTTCTTTTGCACAGCACTGTTCTGTACCACGAGGTTTCACCTTTATTGCTTGTTTACTAGGATGGACTCGTCAGGGATCAATTTAAGATTGCAAGGGCACGCTGGCTAGCCTTTATCAACATACTGACTTCCTCGAACTCACTGACTGAACTCTTCCTCCACATCAGTTAAACTGCGCTTGAAGACAAATTTTAAGACAACGGAGCGGTACATGAGAGTGGAAATGGATGTGGAGCAACACAAGCCAGTTTAGAGGTTAGTATAAAAGGTAACTGTGTCTGAGTGGAGACTTGGAAATGACATCACAGCAGCAGGGCATAAAATGTTACCGAGCCGGGATGAGAAGATACCATAGGCTAGTGAGAAGGTGGGAGTCAAGGTCAGAAATTTCTAAGGCTGAGTGGGCCGCAGAAAATGGTGTGAAGAGCCCACAGGGCTTGGGGCAGTCTAAGTACGTTGACACAAAAAGCGTAAAAAGCAGGAAAACCAAGTGACCATTTCAAAAATGAGGAAAGATGATGACATTCCTAAGCCCCTCTGATCTATCAAACTGTTTTTATTTGGAATTTGCTTATCTGAAGCACTGTTGCTAGCCCTACATCCTGGTGGCAGTTAAGATCATTTAGGATGTTTTTACTGTCAATTCCTGGCTCAGAGAACTCCCCGCCCCTGGCGCTCAACTCCTGTGGCACTGGGCCAGAGCGTGAGTTTGGTGAACTAGGAGGGGTAACGCAAGAGCTGCTCGCCTTAGCTCTGTGACTGAATTTCTTTCACCCCTTGTGTGAAGGTGCCTTTATGTCTCCAGAAATTATTTTAAAAAAAACACCACATATTTTAGTGTTAAATGATACAAATTGCCCATTAAAATTCATTTATGTCAAGCATTTATGCCGAATATGCTGTTAAGCATTCCAGTGAACTAATTAAAATGAAATAAGGCTAATGGCAATTTTTCTTTTTTTAAACAGACAACCTTGGTCCAAATCAGAGTCAGAATTAGTCTGCACGCTTGAAACAGAAATGCTAGTGCTGTGTGGCTGGAGAGCTGGGGAAGGCCAGAGCAGGGCAGGAAGAGGGCACACAGATGCATCAGAAAAGCCTTCAACAGAGAGTTAATATTTCCACAAACAACCTTTGCAGGGGGAGAGAGAGACTTCGTATTTCCCTACGGGGGGGAAAAATCCCCAAATAAAGCCATTGGAGAATCTAGCACGTCGAGTCACAAACATTTAGGACAAGTAAAATTAATTTTTGAGATTTCTGAGATATAAAGAGGCTTATAAAAGTTTGCTTTTAGAAGAAACACTGTTTCAAAATCACACAGACGGCAGAAGGGTTACCTAGTGTAAGCTCTTGGGGGGGAAGCAACAACCAACTTAACATTCCCTAGGCAGGTCTAAGGATTTCGGTTTCTGGGAATCCTGCAGCACATAGGAGCAGTGGGAACCACTGCTTATGAAGGGTTCCCTGCAACAAGCAGGTGAACTGTACCGGGAGAGAAACAAAAGCTGGATGTGAGGCAGCAACGAAAAAACCAAACAAACCCGGCTGCAGACACCTCACAGAGGCAGACTTAAAGGGGTATCAGGGTCGTTAAGGCATCGTTTAACGGGGACAATACTTTGTCCCAAGAGCATGCGGTAACTTTAACTCTAAACCTCTACAGTAAGTTTTGGGGTCTTTTGTCAGACCCAAACGCAACCGAAGCAGTCCCGAGGTTTCTCTCGTCCCTGCAGGAACCGGCTTCCTGGCAAAGAGGGTTTTAGGTGGCGTGTAATTTGGAGCTGGGTAGTTTTCGGGCCAAGGTAAGGCTGCTGGGCCGCAGGTGGCCCACCGCGCTCGCAGTCCCTTGTAAACCAAACCCAAGCGCCCTGGGCCCGCCGAGGCGGCACCGGCACTAGCCCAAACGGAACTTTGCGGTGACGCTCCGAGTGGCGATTTCTGCCCCAGCAGCCCAAAGTTTAAACGGTCGCCAATCCCGGGAAGTTATTTCCGCAGGAGCGAAGGCCCCCGGGGAGGCCCCGCTGGCGCGGCCCGGCCCCAGGCCCCGGCTC
>NW_010256238.1:0-336 GCF_000690775.1 Eurypyga helias
ACGGGGATACTAAGGAATTATTGTTGTTACCCAGCATGAGGGTCCAGCACAGCTCGTGACGACCTCGAACCACCCGGGAGGGTGTTGGGGCCCTGGGCTGGGCTGACTCCCTGCAGTGCAGAGCTCTGGGACGATCCTGTCCCCAGACTGGGACGATCCTGCCCTCAGACTGGGACCATCCTGTCCCCAGACTGGGACGATCCTGCCCTCAGACTGGACCATCCTGCCCCCAGACTGGGACGATCCTGCCCTCAGACTGGGACGATCCTGTCACCAGGCTGGGACGATCCTGCCCTCAGACTGGACCATCCTGCCCCCAGACTGGGACAGGCGCAG
>NW_010256238.1:702-2056 GCF_000690775.1 Eurypyga helias
CCCCGCCCTGAGCTGGACCCATCCTGCCCCCAGACTGGGACGACCCTGTCCTCAGACTGGGACTGGCGCAGTGAGAGCTGGCAGGTGAGGAGTCAGCAGTGCTGCCAGGGGTAAGTGAGGAGTTTTTCCGTGTGGTGTTTTTAATTTTTCCCATTCCCAAGCGCCCTCAGACACCTTCTCTGGGGCTGCTCGAGCTGGAATTCAGCGACATTTGCGTAGGGACTGAGGAAACGTGTAGCAAAAGTGGCTGCTGGGCGAGCTGTGACGCCGCGGGAGGGCGGGTTTGACACTGTATTCCGACAGCTCCAAATGCCAGCGAGGAATATCAAAGCAGGGGGGGTTACAGTCCTCTTGGGTTTGGCTTTCAGGGATACAGGAATAACTGGTTCCCTTACAGGAGAACAGGGAAGGGTTTGCGGCGATGGTGAGGGCTGGTGCTCAGCCTCGGCAGCCGCAGGCTCCACGCGCGGCAGGGCCTTGGCTGCAGGTCAGCGTTGCGGCTCCGGATCCGATGGAGCAGAGTGAGTCAGCTTTTATCGCAGCTCCTGGCCCAAATCCTCCCACAGGGCTCGTGCCGCCTTCGTGCTCGTGCCCCTGCTCCGGGGGCCTTGGGTCAGCAGGATGAGCTGTTTGCAGCCCGGCCGGACCCCAGCCCCCTTTCCACAGACATCCGCGGTGTGGGGCAGCTGCCAGGAGAACAGCAGCATTCCAGGGACCCGGCCGTGTCGGGGGGAGTAGCAGAGGGATAATCAGGAGCCTCTGATGGAGCTCGCAGTTTTAGTGTTAAATAACACCCGCTGGTGGCAGTTGGGGGGCAGGACTCGTGCCAGAACTATTAATACAGCCCCTATTTATACTGCAGGTTCCTGCGGACGGTGCAGCAGAGCGCTGCAGCTGCAGGGCTGACGTGGGAGAGCTGCCAGGCTCTGGGCAGAAAGCGATCCCTCGGGTCAGCGTGTGGGAAAGGGGACGGTGATCGAGCAGGATCGGGGCAGACCCGAGACAGCAGAGCGAGCTGGTGGCAGCACCCCACAATCGGGGGGGCAGAGCCGGCTGGTGACCTCCCTGCAGCCAGCAACTGCGCCGGGAGGCTTCCAGGAGCGGAACGCTGCCGGGAACGCTGCCAGGAACGCCCTCGGTCAGAGGCAGCACCGGCGATACCGGCAGAGACGGCCCGCCCCTGTGTGGGAGCCAGCGCCGGGGTGACTCGGGACAGAAGGAGCCTGAAAGGACGTCGGGGGGGGCGGTAAGTGCCTTGTCTGCTGGACTGGAAGGACGATGGAGAGCACGGGGGGGCCGTACCTGAACACGGCTGCCGTGACATCCCCCCTGGGAATAGCCCGGCTGCTGCCGG
>NW_010256238.1:2263-2507 GCF_000690775.1 Eurypyga helias
GCGTAGTGCGACCCGCCTGCCGTGACATCCCCCGTGGGAATAGCCCGGCTGCTGCAGACGATGTTTGGCTGCGCCACGTTCAGCCTGGTCGCTCACCGGGGGGGGTTCAGCGCCGCCTACGGCACGTTCTGCATGTTCGTCTGGACCTTCTGTTTCGCCGTCACGGCCTTCATCGTCACCTGCGAATTCACGCGTCTGCACGGCTGCCTGAGCATCTCCTGGGGAAACTTCACGGCTGCTTTTG
>NW_010256238.1:2610-2992 GCF_000690775.1 Eurypyga helias
CTTCGCCGGCCTCCTCTTCGTCACGTACGCCACCGAGGTGTTCCTAGCCAGGGCAAAACCGGGGCAAGTCACCAGCTACATGGCCACTGTCTCCGGGCTCCTGAAAATCGTCCAGGCCTTCGTGGCCTGCATCATCTTCGGGGCTCTGGTGAATGACAGCCAGTACGGCAAATACGTGGCGACGCAGTGGTGCGTGGCGGTGTACAGCTTCTGCTTCGTGGTGACGGTGGTGGTGGTGGCCTTCAGCGTCACCGGGAGGACCGCCTTGCCGTGGTTCCCCTTCGAGCGCGCCGTGGTCGTCTACACCCTCGTGGCCGTGCTGCTGTACGTGAGCGCAGCGGTCATCTGGCCGGTGTTCTGCTTCGACAGCAAGTACGGCTCC
>NW_010256238.1:3026-3292 GCF_000690775.1 Eurypyga helias
CAGCTGGTGTTCGCCGCCGTCACCTACGCGAACCTGCTGCTCTACGTCGTCGACCTGGCGTACTCCCAGCGCATCCGCTTCGTCTCGCACATCTGAGACGCGGGTCCATGGCCACAAAGCCATCCCGCGCCGCGAGCAGCGGCCGTCGGGGACGCAGCAGGGGACGGGATGCAGGGCAGGGAGGTGCCGGTTGGGCATGAGAACCATCGACCCAAGGACCTGTGGCGGGGGGGGGGTGGGCGGGCCCCCGGGGGAGCCGCCACCCC
>NW_010256238.1:3378-4574 GCF_000690775.1 Eurypyga helias
TAACCGCCGGTCTGCTGGGTTACCGAGCCAAACGTTAGGAAAGACACCATGGATTTTGAGATTTTACAACGCTAAACTGTAACCAAGTGACTACCCAGGAAGTGGGAAAGTAAAAGCTGCACCAAGGAAAACAAGTCCTGGAGGTGGAAACCGACCCCGCGGCGTTTGGGCTGGTTTGGGCTGTGCATCAGGACGTGAAATGCTTCCGCCTGTGGGACACCCCACGGATCTGAGAACCCTGTGGGTGCAGCAGCACTGGGAGGTGACCGGTCCTTCTCCCCCCTCTCCTCCGCTGCTTAGCACGCAGGAAGAACACCCCGGGCACGCACCGCGGGGCATGTTCCTGTTCCGCACGCGCCGGCTCGTTACAGCAACGAGAATCTGCAAACTCGGGGCTGCCAAGAGCCGAGTGCAGCGGGGCCGAGCCGCCACGTACCCATGTGCGGCTCAACACCCTCGCACGCGCGGGACCAGGAGGGGCCTTGGCATATGCTCCGTCTCGCAGCACATGCTCCGTCTCATGGCACGTGCTCCGTCTCGGGGTACGTGCTCCGTTTCGGGTCACGTGTTCCATCTCGCGGCACGTGCTCCGTCTCGCGGCACATGTTCCGTCTCGGATCATGTGCTCCATTTCACGGCACGTGCTCTGTCTCACGGCACGTGCTCCGTTTGGGGGTGCGTGCTCCGGCTCGTGGCACGTGTTCCATCTCGGGTCACGTGTTCCGTTTCGCAGCACGTGTTCCATCTCACGGCACGTGCTCTGTCTCACGGCACATGCTCTGTCTCACGGCACGCTCCGTCTCGTGGCACATGCTCTGTCTTGTGGCACGTGTTCCGTCTCGGGTCACGTGTCCCGTCGCTTTGCACTGGTGTCGAGGGGGTTGTTTTCTGGGGGTTTATGGGCCAATCCTGGGGGCGGGGATGCAGACACGACTTATCTCGTGGCACCGCATAGAAGACCAAACCCGAGCGGTGGGGGGGAGGCTGGGACGGGACAAAACGTGCATACAAGGGTAACAGGTCGGGAGCGCAGCCTCGGACTAGAGCAGGCACTCGGATTCCTGAGCTCCCTGCGTCACCAACGCGCGGCGTTTTCAGACCCGTCCCTGACAACGCCCTTGGAAGTCCCACGTAGCTCGCGTTTCAAGCTGGATAGGAGAAAGGTTCTTCGCCCCCGACGCAGCGCGCTGGTGCGG
>NW_010256239.1:0-35479 GCF_000690775.1 Eurypyga helias
CCCCGGCTTGCCCCCCCGCTGCGGGCGGTGGAGGGTTTGGTGCCGGAGGTGTAGGCGAGGTGGCGCCGTGCCCACGCCAGCACCTGCCGGGCGGTGCGGGGGAGAGTGCGGATGGTCCCTCGGCTGAAAATCTGCCTGCGGGAAACCCCGCTTCCGCGAGGGGGTAAATTAATGAGGCGGCCAGGCTGTGTCCCCGTGCGTTGCTTCATTTCTTGATTCATTAGATGAGGCTAAGATTTCTTGTAAGGACGTACTAAATCGTTTTATCGATGTTCTGACTTGTACCGTCATCTCCTCTGAAGAAAACCCAGACATTGCAGTGAAAGGTGCAGGTGCTGCAGGCTTCCCTGCAGTACAGCTGTGGCAGCGCAGGGACAGAAGTGCCAGGCCCACGCTTTGTGTCTGCTGCCTGCTGGCCTCTGACAAAGTACAGGTTTGGGTGTCATTAAACCATCACCAGATGCTAATAAATTATTTCCAAAGGATGGTCTCTGGTTTCTTTAGCACGGCCTTCTTAAGGCACTAGTACCAAATTCCAAAATCATTCTACTGCAGTAATGCAAGGTTGCCTTCTCAAGTTATCATGCACCTTTAGTGTCTGTCAGGGAAGCTGGAGTACAGGGAGGGGACTGGAAGCAGTAGTACGGTTGTGCAATGTGTACTTCCTATCTGACAGATCTATAGGGCGAAGTACTACAACCCACGCTTTTCATCCTGAGTTGCTGCAGCCGTGATGGTGTTAAGCTTGGCTTCACAAGTTCTTTTGAGGAGAACTTGTATAATAAAAGTTCCATCGACATACCTAGGCAGGCCCTTCTGGCGTCTAGCATCCAGGCTGTAGCCCTGCTTCCCTGTGATGGCAGTGTCTGCGTGTGGTTTGTGCTTGGCTAAGTGGGGTTGTGGTGGGCATTAACAAAGTGGTGTATTTGCATGATTTATAGTGACTTTTTTTCTAAGGCAAAGGGAGAGAATTTCATTTCTAGACACTTTGTTAAAACAACAGTTGCAAAATACTTATTTTGCTGTGTAAGTTACCACTGTCCATAGTGTTACTTTTAGATCCAAAAAATACTGCCATGATTGGTTTTTATCTAGCTAGTTAACTCTTGAGCACTGAATAATTTTATTTCAGTATCGGTTTAAAACCAGGCCAGAATTCATACCTTAGGTGTAGCCCTGGACTCTAGCGAACAGCACTAAGAGGACAGTCTCCAGAGCTGCAGCTCTGAGCAAGTGACCCCTCCTGGTAGTGGCATGGCCTAGAACCTGGTATTGAGAAGGTTTTGTGTACCCGAGTGCAACTCCTTCCTTTGTGTAGCCCAACTCTTAAAAAAGTATTGTGGCAATGCATCTGTGATACGTTGTTTAAGATATGAACCTTGCATGTGACCCACTGCCAGGTCTCTAATGACATGAGTACTATTACATAACAGAACTCCTCTGCTTCATTCCAGAAATCTTGATAGGTTTCAGGCCAGTGCTCTTGTGGGATGTGACTGTTCTGACTAAAGACTGATTTATTTGTTTGTAGTTTTTCATTTATTTGTTTCCTTCTCCCTGTTCCTATTTTATCTCTTACAACTGCGTATGTGAGCTGGTCTTTTGTAAGACTGGGTGTCCAGCCTTCTAAGCCTACGTGCACGTGGCTCTTGCCCATGGCACTTCAGTTTGCTGTGCCTACTGCACTTCCTCATTTTGTTTCATTGAAAAAATTCAGAGGAACTTGAATTCTCGGAGGTACTGTTTTCATGCTGAAACTTCTGACTTGCTGATGGTGTAAATTTTGAGAGCAGAAGCGTCGATATTGACACATTTTTGCTGTCCAGAACTGCTTTAACATCTTCCAGGCTGTTGATAGCAGGTCCTCATGGACTCAGTAATACAGTATCTTGAACTGTGCCTGACCTACATTGTCTAGGAAACTTGTCATACAGGTATTGTGCAACGCTCAAGTTTGTTGCTGCTGCTTAACTGGAGACAAGGTACCCAACTGGAGCCTTGTTCATAAAAAGGCAGGTGATGGATATGAATGAGAAAGTTTTTGCAAGGCTGTTACTGAACGTTGCTTTTAATGAATCTGGAAGACTGGTACTCAGCAATACGCGTAGTATGACACTGGTTCTCCATGGATCCACTGCTGCAGGTCAGAAAATGGTCAAGAAACTGCCTGTACAAAGGTGGTTCTGATCTTCAGCTTCAACCAGTTTCACTACTCAAGGCACGGTGTTGCTGTCAGCATCTTGGCAAGGTGATATGGGAATAAAGAGGCAAAGGCTGCAGAAGCCCTGCGCTGTGGTGCTCCCGAATAGCTCAAACTGCGGGTACAAAGCGTGCTGTGTACCCAAGAGATGAGACGGAGATCTAATTTGGCCAAGTAAGATGTGTCAGGTAGCTGGCTTACTAGGGTCAAGTAAGCTTTCTCGAAGGTTGCTGAGTGGAGTCTGAAAACAAAATGTGTAGTCAGGCTTCAAGTTTTGTTTGTTTGAGTCCACTTACATAGCTCTGAAATCTCAGTAGTCGCAAACATGTGGGGTGTTATCTGTGTATTGTCTATTGTAGATGCCTGCCTTGCCACAAAAGAACAACACGCTGTGGAGAAACATTTTTTCCTTGGGAGTTTCCAAGGAGAAGCTTGCTTTCTCTGCTATCAAAACTACAGGACTCGTGTTATAAAACTTTATAGTGCTATCTTTTTTTTCTTTTTTCTTTTTTTTTTTTTTAAAGTAGCCATAAGGAAACAGTCCATCAGGCACGTAGTGGGAGATCAGAGTTCAGTATGTCGAATGATCGCGAAGCTGGTCGCTCATAGCCCAGTTTCAGGGATTCCATAAGTTGGTGTCTCTGTGTAGCTGAGGGTGAAAGTAAAACACAGCTGCTTACTGTGGTAGGTACGTGGAGCTCTTTTAAGACTGCAACTTCCTGATGAGGAACTAGTCATGAACTGTGATTGCCAGTTAATTTAGTCACATTACCCTGCGAAATAAAAAGATTGAACTTGGACCAGGCACACTGCTGTAGTGGTGTGACTTAAGGCACTAATAAATACTCTTTTGAACCTAAATATATATTTTTAAAAATTGTAATTATTCCATAGAGTTGTCTAGACAGTACAGAAAACTGTCAGCTCAGGCTGTGCACTTGATACTGCGGTGGAATCACTCTTCTAAACTAGGAAAAGCATTCTTGTGTCTATTGGCCATTGAGGGAGCAAACCTGGATGGTGGCTATGCTGTTCTGGTGTGCTGGTACTGGGATGGCTCTCAGAATCATAGCTAACTGAATAAAACTGGACAGCTGAAGCATCATATAATAAAACTTAAACATTTACTACTTCACTCTAACAATGACAAACAAAATGCTTCCATCTATTGTGCCATCAGTGAGACAGTTTAATGTCTCCTAAACCACTAAATCTCCGCTCTAACAGTGTTAGTTTGAAGCAGTTGTATATTTTGTTGGTACTTTAAGTCAGGAATTAAAGAGGACTGCTGTGCCTAATGCTGGTGTTTGTGGGGTTCTTGCCCTCAGTGGATCTGAATTCCTAAAACCAGTGAGTCTGTTACAGATTTTTCACCTGTGTGAATACTCCAAAGAATGCTGTGAAGAATCAAAGTGTCTTGAGGAGTGTGTGTCTCTCAACTAAATGGATGGGAACACTTAGTTAAGCAGTTTATAAGCTATTTCTCTTGGCATATCCCTGGCAGCAGGTATGGAAGTCAAGAGGCCTGCTTGTCTTGGTGGCAGTGCTCGTTAGCACTTTGCTGGGGCTGTGGTGGTGGCTTAAGTAAAGGTAAGTCATGGCAGCCGGCGGTTCTGAACTCGAGTTTCAGCAGGTACTGTCTCGGCTGTGTCTTGTAATAGAAATAGTCACACAGCATGTGGGTGGCTGCTGAGACCGGATGGCTACCTCAGCCTATTGAGGGTGAGGCAGAAAATAGGAAGGATATAGAAACAGAAGAGCCCTTGAATATTAGAGAGGTCTCTTATCTGTTGAAAACATAACTTCCTAGCCTGCCCCAAGCTGTAACTCTTACCTTGCACTGGTACGCTGAAGCACTTTGGAGCCATTGACTGGCTGTGGGACTCCTGTGCTAGAGAGCTGCAATCAGTGACTAACGGATCAACACGGTTATATATCTTTTGTGTGACTTCAGTTTGCTTTGCTCATTTTCATGTATGGAACTAAACAAGTAGTGAAAGGTAGGCACTAGGCTACCTTGTTCGGTCAAAGCATGGCCCTCCAGTAGAGCTGATGTGACTGACTCCCTGCAGATCAGGGAGCTGCATGCTTCTCAAAAGACTGGGAATTTTTCTTTTCACTGGCATTTTCCAGCTACGTGATTTCTAGCTGCATGTAGATAAGGAGGCTGTGGGCAGAGACTAAGCAGCTGCTTGTGGCTACAAGAACAGTGGTTATATCCTGTCGAGGTGAAATGCATACTCAGCAGTTCCGCGCCCTTCCTCGTAGGCAAGGAGAAATTATTTGACAGCGAAGCAAACTGTCACAAGAAAGCGAGTGTTCCAGGAAGGGGTCAACAAAGAGACTCTTGTCAGCAGTTTTCCCATTTGGTTTGATGTCAAATGTGCATGTAATATGGCAGCTTCTCTGGGTAAGTTACCAAAGAATGTGCTTGAGTTACCTTCCAGTGAAAAAACAGTTTTGCTAATCAGACTTTCACTTACTCTGTTATAATGATTCACATCTCGGTGCTGTTTAGATATGCGCCCTCACAGAATTTGGTGGTTCAGTATGGCCTGCGATTGACGTATCCAGTACTTGGTTAGATGAGTCCTTTGAGGCAACATCTTTGCTGAACAGAAGAGTTGCTGTTGTCTCTGGCAACCTGTTTCATGGAGCCACTCTAATGGAGCAGCTACGTCACAGAACGCTTTCTTCTCAACATGCTTTCAGGAGGCTGGTCCAGCTGAACTTTCCAACCAATGTTGGTGCAAAATAACTCGAACTGTAAATTGATTGCCCAAGCACAGCTAGCAAGTTCTGCTTTCATATCTACTTGAAGGCCAAGGACGTGCTTTTCATAGTATAATCATAGAATCAGTGGGTTGGAAAAGACCTTAGAGATCATCCAGTCCAACCGTATCTGTCCGCCACTAAACCGTATCTCTCAGCACCTCAAATGTAGGAGTATGTTATGATTCCTTCTTTTTTCACAATATTTTAAATTTGTTTGTGAATTGGTGAAAGCTAGTGAACCCAAATGAGTGCAGTATGTTTGGTGGTTTTGGTTTTTTCCCCTCTGTGGTAAGAGGAGAAGGGGAGAAAAATCTGCCATAAAACCCTGTACTCCTTTAGTTGTAGTGCAAACTTGGGAGTTTGTACATGGAATAGCATTGAAATTTTTATAATAAAAGCCTCCAGAGAAATACCTCCTGTCATGTTTCCTAATAGTAATCTTAGTCTCTGTTTACTTAGCTTTATAAACATGAAATTTTCATAATAAAAGAAATACCAGAGAAATACCTCCTGTCATGTTTCCTAATAGTAATCTTAGTCTCTGTTTACTTAGCTTTATAAACACTCCTGCCTCACTCACCTGAACTTTAGCCTGTTCAGGGAAGAAAATAACCTATACTCCAGGGAACGAGCTATACTATGAAGAGTTCTGTGCATCAGATCTGAGTGCAGCCAGGAAAAGTTACCATTAGCCTTACAAGCTGAGCAAAGCAAGTGCCACTCTTGGCTGGTGATGCTCTTGTGTAATCAGAGGCAGAGATTGTCACGGTTAGAGTCAACTTCCTGCCTTGGTGCTTGAAGCAGAGTTGGTTCATGCATTTGGATCTGAGATTAAAAGATGCAATGTTAGCAGAAAGAGCTTGTGTACTTAAACCCCTCACTAATGTTGTGCCTCCATCAGAAACCTTCTCTAACCTTTCTCCAGAGCTCCAGTGCCAATCGGCTAAATCTTGTCAAAGTAATATCTAGCCTTTGAAAGTGGTCTTAAGTTTATAAAGGACCCACATTTTCCACTACTGACTAGGGTTGGATATCTCGGGTGTAACACCTAGCAGATGGCAGTTTGATCATGATTAAGATAAATCTGTCTTGCAATATCTAAGCAACTTTGATTCAGTGGTTAAGCCTAGACCTCCCTAAGAGGTCTGCCATCTGCTAGGACTTGCTTCTTCACTTCTTCTGTTGAGAGTGTTTGAGTGTAGTGCTGTGCGTGATGGCCGGGTGGAGTACTTGGCACTCTGAAACCACCCTTCTCTCCCAAATTAACAAGGAAATTGAGTGCTTGATAAATGATTTTGCACTTGTTAAGCTTGCAGCCCTTACCAAAGGAAACACCGCATCCTGGTACCTCTCCAGCTCTGCATATTCAAACCTTCTCAGCCTGCAGGGCTGTGACCGGGTTGCATATAGCCCTGCCTGGCTGACAGGCACTACTAGTCCCAGGCCTAGAGAACACTACCCAATAAAGGTGTGAAAGGGAGATTTGAACTTAAATCTGAAATCTTCCAAGTGAATCCGTTGCTGAAGAATATGTGATCAGGTTCTGTGACTCTGGACCTCAAAGACTCACCTAAAATCTGAGTAAGTCTGCTGTCAAGGAGGTAGTGTGTGGTGCGCAGTGTTTGGTTTTTTGGGGTTTTTTTCTTAATAGCTGTAGCATTAAGTCAGTTTTCTCTTGGGAGAGCTGTTAAAACACTTGCCTTTCACCTGAAAGGTTCCTGGCTTTATTATCAGGTGGGTAGATGTAAGGAGCTTTTTTTGACTGAAGCTCTTCACTGTGCGAACTTGCGGGAAGTGTAGGTATTCTGCCTTGGAAGAATGGCTTCAGTCATCGTAACCAGCTTGATGCCTGGCCTCAAGAATTGCATTTAAATCTGCTCTGCTTATGGTTTCATCTCTCTCAAAATCTTTTGAAGAAGAAGAGATGGGTAGACCTTAAATTTACCAGAAGGTCAGTGTTGGCTTTCTGTAAACTGGTTGTGGAATGAGCCCTTAAGCATTAAAGAGCCTGAACGTGTTTTTGGTATTGTTGAACGTGACTGAAGAGCTTCAAATGGTGAAGTCCTCTCTTGAAAGAGCAAAGTAACATCAACGAAATAGTGTCCTTTAGGGCAAAGGGTTTAAATGCAGAGTGACCAGAGAACCATACGCAAAGACTGAATCATTTTCTAGAAATTCTCTCCTTTGGCAGACTAAAACTGACTTGTTGGAGTCTCAGCCTTAACCTGTACCGACATCTGGCTGCCGTGGTTCACTGGGTGATGTAGATCATCTACTGAAGTGACACTTAGGAAGCTTGTTCTGTCAGCGTGGTAGTGCCATAGCTCAGATGTACTTGCTCCTTGCGTGTGCTGCCTGAAAGCCAGGACAGAGGGGAAGTGTCGTAGAACGCCCTCTTTATCAGAAGCTGCAAGTAGGCAGGAACGGAGCGGCTGAGGCGCGGTCATCGCAGCTCCTACAGAGAGCTGCTGATAAGAGCTTACTGTTTTGCTTCAGACTAGTACGATACTAAAACAGCTTTGAAAGTCTAGTCTTTCTTGGGATACCTTGGGCTTGAAGGTCAAACAGTCTCTCAGAAAGAAAAATAGCTGAAGTATTACAAGTGATAATTCCTCTAACGGTAGAAAACTGACGTTGAGGTTTTTAAGCTATATCCGCCCACAAGCTGGGTATCTGTGTGTGAGGAACTAACCATTCTGCATTTCCACTATTAAAATTAGAATAAATTTTGTTTCACTACTCACACCCTAAAACACCAGCCTGTTGCAGACGCATTGAAGTGGTAGTAACTAAACTGTGGGGTTTTGGAAGCTGCACTAGAAACATAATTTAAAGGCATGCATTTCAAGATTTACAGAAACAGACTGTGGCTTGGCAGAAAAGGAGGTGGTTTATTGGTGTCTTCTGTGTTAAGTATGGCTGTGGATGAGCCGTTTCTGATTTCAGCAGTGTCCATGTTATGTGTTAGCTCTGCCTTCTGGGTGGTATACAGCCTTGCTGCTAGACAGGACTTGGCTAATTGCTAGACAGGTAGCTTTTTTTAACTCTACAAGGATAAAGATAAAGCTCAGACACCTCACATGTGGTGTTAAGCTTGAAATAGTGATAGCTGCCAAGCTCAATGGAGTAAGTTAGGGCTCTGGAAGTAAAGCTGGTGAGAGTGAGTACTGAAGCTGCAACTCTTGCACAGCTACCAGGAGCAGGCAAGTTCAGTGTGCCTTAAACTATATGAGGGGCTCAAAAGTGGCGTGCTCAAAAGAGTAAGCTGTAAATGGACCTTGAAGACAAGGCACTTGAGTGCTGCAGGGCTTCTTTAGGAACCCTGCTGGGCTTAGTTGAAGATGGGCAAGAATGTTCGCCATGGCATTTTTGGGTAGCATGATTGTATTGTCACAAAACGGTGTTCATGGTTTTTTCTCTTCCAGCTCCAAAATCTGGGCATCAACCCAGCAAACATCGGGTTTAGCACTCTGACAATGGAGTCTGACAAATTCATCTGCATAAGAGAGAAAGTGGGAGAACAGGCTCAAGTGGTGATCATCGACATGAACGACCCCAGCAACCCCATTCGAAGACCGATTTCAGCTGACAGCGCTATCATGAACCCTGCCAGTAAAGTCATTGCATTAAAAGGTATGGAAGTCCTGATAAATGTTTGAAATGGATGGAGAGCTTTCTTTAAGACTAGTTAATGACTTAAGTCTCTCAGGCTATTTATTTGGGAGGATCCCATACCAATTTTCCACAACTTAATAGGAGCTGAAGTTGAATGCGTTTTCAGTTCCCCTGAAGGTAGCGGGGCAGTAAGCTTCACTTCAAGCTTCCTCTTTGCTGATTATTAGGATGAGGTTTTTGCTTCAGTCACAATGCTTACAGCTTCTCAGCAGGGAGAGCTGAAAGGCAAGTATAGGCTTTCAGATAATTCTGGAGTCTCAAGTCTGGAATCATGTTAGAGGGAAGTGAGACCTCATCTCCTAAGTGTATAAGGTCTGCCAACTAACCCTCTCTGTAAAGAGGGATAAACTAAGACTGGGGAGGAGAGGAAATATTCCTGAAGGCCTTAGTCTGGCCTTCACCAGTTTATGCATATTTATTTTATCAGTCAGTGATAAGAGTAAAACTATGCAGGGAAGACTTGTGTGATAAATAAAGCACATGGTCAGCTAATTTGGTATCTGGCGATACAGAGAACAAGCATTCCTCTGGAGTCCCAGAAGTGTTCATCTCTTTCCCCAAGAGACCTAAGAAGCCTTAAATACTGTCACTCTGGAAATGTATTTATTGCTAATGGAAATACTTATGTGTTTTCGATGTTATCTAAGTTTGACTTTAATACTGTGCTACTGTTTTGTCACAACTTTAATGCTTTCTTGTGTGTGCAGATGGTGAGTTACTTCATCTGACTCTACTAGTTCTTGTCCTGTCTTATGAAAAGAAAATGCAGAATAAAATGGCTCAGATCTGTGGTGTACATGGCTGAACTGTGGTTTTTAAGCAACTGAAAGCCTAAAATTCCAAGATTTTTCATGCCCTCCCAAACAAGGGAATCCTTAAGATCCAGAAAATTAAGCCACTCAAGACCTTGAACTGTCCTTAAACTATTGGGATCTTGATCTTAAGCTTTTTATAAACAGGACTGACCCTTTCGACTTAGGTCTAGATTTTGCTTTTTAATATGCTTTGCATAGCATGTAGGATACCTGTTACCTGAATGTCATCTTCCTCAACTCTAAAGCTCCAGCTGCAATAGATACAGAAACAAACTGCTAGCCTGTAGCCTGAGTAACACTATTAGTCTTCTCCAAGCTCTGGAGAAGCTCCTGACTCTGCATTTTATGGCAATAGCTGAACTAATGGTGGCTTCTAGCTAAACTAATCCTTGGTGAGTGAAGGCACTTGCCCGTATGGCACTGGCTTTATCCAGCTGAGTTACAGGTAGTAACTAGCGGATATTCTGACTTGCACCTAGTTTCACATGATCTTTAATATTCCTCTTGGGCTACACTAGCATGTGCTTAAATAGCAATCCTCTAAAACTAGCAGAAGTTGGTCAGAACCTTCTTTATCTTCTCAATGGGAAGAAGTAATTTCTTACATGCCACTGCATTGGAAAAACTGGTAGAAATGACTGCAGGTGGCAGTTCAGAATGTATGTATGCACCATTCTGTGTAATTTGGAGAACTTTGCCTCTTAACTTCTAGAGCTTGTGTTGGTCTCCAGAGTCCTTTCCTTGCACAGTTTCTGTTAGTCTGGGTTGCAGCCAGTAGCTGTGTATCCTATTAGGGTCACCGAAGGGTTTTGGTTAACGAGTCTGAATTACAAAAGCTGTCTGCCAACATGACAGTTCCATGTTGTGCTTTTTTTTAATACTTAAAACAGATGTGGACATAGCTTTTAATGACACTGGCACAGCTCTACTCACAACTTCCAAGAGACTCAGCGTTAGTGTAACCTAGTTTTGATGTACGTGAAGTGTCATCCAACTTGTTCGTGTAGCTGAAGCTCTTGCCTCCTCCCAAGTTGTCTTCCACATCTGTTTCATTGCTTAGAAGTGGCAAATGGGTAAAATTAGCCCTGGGAGCGTGGTCTGGTTAAAAGCAGTAGCTGATCACTGAAGATACTGCCAGGATATATCAGCATTTTCTTGAAGGAAGTCATGAGGGTTTAATGTCGTAGTGCAGCTCTTCTTTTAACCAGTGCTTGAAGTAACAAGTTGTAACTGTAACCTGGCTAACAATGTTGTGTTTTCTAGCTGGGAAAACGCTTCAAATATTTAACATTGAAATGAAGAGCAAAATGAAGGCTCATACAATGACAGATGACGTCACCTTCTGGAAGTGGATCTCTCTGAATACTGTTGCCCTTGTAACGGATAATGCAGTCTACCATTGGAGTATGGAGGGGGAGTCCCAGCCCGTGAAAATGTTTGATCGCCATTCCAGTCTTGCTGGCTGCCAGATCATCAACTACCGTACTGATGCTAAGCAGAAATGGCTGCTGCTGACTGGCATATCTGCCCAGGTACTTTACAGTGGTTGAGTGGGAGGCCTGCTACAGAAGGCCCAGAGCCTGTCTCTCTCCTTCTATAGCAGCAAGATGGATGTTTGTGTTCTTTCCTAAAACATTGTTGGGAATGTAAATACTTGTCTTGATCTTCAAATAACAAACTTAGATGTAATTCAAAATCTTAACAATAATGGTATAAACATTAGTACAAGGTTAAGAGTCTTAAGTGATGCCTTTGTAAGCAGAAGCATGGCTTGATATGACAACATGTTTACCAGCACTAACTTAACTAAAATCACTGGCCGAGTGCCTGTTATTTCTGACTCTTGTTCTGTCTTGTCTAGCAAAATCGTGTTGTGGGAGCAATGCAGCTGTACTCTGTAGATAGAAAAGTGTCACAACCAATCGAGGGACATGCAGCTAGCTTTGCGCAGTTCAAGATGGAAGGAAATGCTGAAGAATCCACTCTCTTCTGTTTTGCAGTAAGAGGGCAAGCTGGGGGTAAGGTAAGAGTTGGTTCTATATATGCTGTAATCTTTCATGACTCACCCTGGTTATCTGCTTCCAGGAAGACAAGTAGTTTAATGCACAAAGGTGCCATTAGGAAAGCAGGGGACTGTGTGTCAGTCTGGGTGTTCTCTATCTAATGTCTATGAAAACAAGGTGCACACAGAGCTTCACAGCAGGGACTGCCTGATGTAGCAGGAGTCTGTTTTGAGTCATGAAGTGATGTGGCATGTCATGACCAGCCTAATTAGCTGCTTGAAACACGTGACTCTTGGCTTCACAGGCTAAGCTTAAGGGAAAAGCTGTTGTAATCTTTCTTGGATGCTGATCCCCAGTATCAGGCTTAACTTACATCCGAATGATTGGGTGAAAAAAATTAAACACTAGTGTTACAAGGCTAACTAGTGGTCTGATACTAACACGGGAATTATGTGAGCTACTTCGACAGCTAAACCAAAGTAAAACCAAAGCTAGATTCAGAGAAACATCTTCAGAACTGTCTCTGTAGAATGTTAACCAAGTTGAAAGAGTACGTATAAAATTATCTAGCTGAATCCTTAAACTTTCAAGTAGCTAGGGGTAACTAAAGATCACACTCAGCTGTGTTGTATGCATACAGTATGCCACACCTTTAGCCAGTGAAAATAGTTAGGAAGACTGAATTAATTTAGCTTTGTAAAAGCTTGGGGTTAAGGCTCAGGAGCAAAAGAATTGCAGTATCTTCATTGAGTCTATTATTACATAAATTAATTACAAGAACTAACAGACTAATCTTATCTATTGCACAGTTGCATATCATTGAAGTTGGCACACCACCTACTGGGAATCAGCCCTTTCCAAAGAAAGCCGTGGATGTCTTCTTTCCTCCTGAAGCACAAAACGACTTCCCTGTTGCCATGCAGGTATGACAGCTGCAAACAAGAGCACAGCAGCAAGTCTTGGTGGATGTGGCACTGGAAGCCAGCCAGGTGTTTAGTGATACCCGCTTGTGCTTCAGTAGTGTGACAGTAAAGGTGGAGACTGAAGCAGCATTCATGTTCTTATACCTGGATATTTCTTACATAAATATTTGATTGTCTTTCAAGCTCTTAAAACATCATTGTACTGCTATAACACACTTCTTGTCCTGAAATGGCACAGCTATTTGCTGATTCTTAAAAGCACTTCCTTGTTTTATCAAATACCAAATGTGTATAATCCATTTCTGTTTTGCAGATCAGTGACAAGCATGATGTGGTGTTTCTCATAACGAAATATGGCTATATCCACTTGTATGACCTGGAAACTGGCACCTGTATCTACATGAACAGAATCAGTGGAGAGACCATATTTGTTACTGCGCAGCATGAAGCAACAGCTGGAATTATTGGAGTAAACAGAAAGGGACAAGTAAGGAAGCTTGGCCTGGAAACAGCTTGTTTAGCTAACCCCCTGGCCCTTAGTGATACACCCAGTGTCTGTATCAGTGTCTAAATTTCCAGAAATCAACAAGGCAGAATAGTAGAACGAGGACTGTGGTAGTATCAGATAGCTGAACAGGAGTGCAGCTTCTCTGACCTCTGGTTTCTTCTACAACTCTGGTTCTGATTGCATAATTTGGGGGGTCTTGAAATGGCAGTCAGTGGATCTAAACACTTGTACTGTTGAGGACAGAATGAGAATATACCTCTCCTTTTGGGGACAGATTGTATCCTCGTGCGGAGCACATGCTGAGGAGTCTTAAATGCATTAACTTTGAAGTCTCTTCAGAACATCTGATAGTGTTTCATGCCTTTAGACTGAATTGATTTCAAATGCTGTTGCTTTTTGAGCATGGTAAGAGCGGAAGACTTGTTCCTGTTTATCCTCTAGGACTGGTTACTTAAGACACTGTGTACAGGTTAGAGGAAGCTGGTACTTACGTCCCTGTATTTTTGGCCTCTGTAAATGCCTCCGTTTGAGCTGACTGTTAATCATCTGCCGTTGTGCAGTAATTGGGTGGTAGAGGTACTTTCTAACTGGAGGTCTGTTTCTTAAATAAAATAACAAGACTCTGCAGTCATCAAGGGATGAAAACACATCCCATGCATGCCATAACTTGCCTTTTAGAGATTAGCTTAGCCCTTGGCTTTCTTCTTATATTTGGACTAACTGGAACTTTTTCTTGCTGATTTATTCAGGTGCTCTCAGTGTGTGTGGAAGAAGAGAATATTATTCCCTATATCACAAATGTGCTGCAGAATCCTGACCTAGCTTTACGAATGGCTGTCCGCAACAACCTGGCAGGTGCTGAGGAACTCTTTGCCAGAAAATTCAATGCGCTGTTTGCACAAGGGAACTATTCGGAGGCAGCAAAAGTGGCCGCCAACGCCCCAAAGGTATTGTACTGATACTCAGAACAGTGCTGAACTCTATTGCCTTAAGCTTCTTGCTTCAGGAAAGCTTGCTGAATTTCCCAAGTGGCAAGACCAGAATCTTGTTACTGCTCCTGTCCTAATATAGTGCTTAACATACCTGTGAAGAACCGGTACACAATGTGCTGAGGGTACTGATTGTATGCTGGAAGATCGTGAAGCTTACAGAGTGGGAGAGGAATAAATGATGAAGTAGTGACTATGAGGTTTAATGTTTCTGGTACTTACCTTTACTTCTCCAATAATTAAAAAGTCTCTATGAAAACACAGTCTTTAGCTGAGGCTGCGCCTGGAAACAGGATTAAAAGGACAGGCTAAGACTAAATTCAGATGAGAGGAACTTGCAAGGATAGCGGTGTCTTAATTCTGTAGGACAGTCCTCTGAGCTTAAATCTGCATTGCTACTGACACAAGTCCCGTAGGCTGCTGTTGCGCACATCTGCCCAAACCTCTCAAAGGCATTGTCTGAGCTGGTGTTCAGCCAGGCTGCTTCTGACTTCTGGGCTGGCAAAACATAATGTCGCTGTAGCAAGCACTTTTAACTTCAGCTTTCTGGAGAAACTCTTGCCAAGCCACAATAGCAGAACAGAAAACTAAAGTGCGTTTCTATTTCTGGCAGGGAATCCTGCGTACTCCAGACACCATACGCCGGTTCCAGAGTGTTCCAGCCCAGCCAGGACAGACTTCCCCTTTACTCCAATACTTCGGCATCCTGCTTGACCAAGGGCAGCTGAATAAGTACGAGTCACTGGAACTCTGCAGACCAGTGCTTCAGCAGGGACGCAAACAGCTCTTGGAAAAATGGTTAAAAGAAGATAAGGTAAATTTGGGGCAGATACCTTTAGAGCTGTGGAGGGGGAGGGACATAACTGCTTGTGCATGACAGCCTTCATTCCCCCCCCCGGGAAAACTCCTGGGCAACACATCAACGCGCTAGTGGGATCAAACAGTTGAGCAATAAGTGTTCGCTTTGCCTGTAACTCGAACCCATACTACTGCAAGATATTCTTAAAAGCTTCACCCATTCGACTTAAAATTACAGCAGGGTGAACTTAATATGAAAAGCTTCTGAGCTGCTGCTCTTCTTTCCCAAACCTCTTCAGACTTCTTTGGATACTGCCTTGCTTGTGCTCTGAGCTGTGGTTACCTTTCTGTAATTAGCTGAAGAAATATGTTGATACAATCTATTGCCTAAATCTTTTTAGCCCTACAAATACATTTCTGATTCCTGTAGGGCAGTGTAAGGAACAAAGCCCACTAGATCACTGCTGAGGAGTTAGATAATGCTGTCAAGCTGGACCTCAATTTTTAAGAAGTCCAGAAGGAAGGCAAATGAGGAAGAAGGCAGTAATGCATGCCACTGTCAGGGTGCACTGACTATTTCTATCTTTAAACAGCTGGAGTGCTCAGAGGAGCTGGGAGACCTTGTGAAATCTGTAGATCCTACGCTAGCACTTAGTGTCTATTTGAGAGCCAACGTTCCGAACAAAGTCATCCAGTGTTTTGCTGAAACAGGACAAGTCCAGAAGATTGTTTTATATGCTAAGAAGGTGAGAGGGAATTAAATTGCCCTGTCTGTCCTGTATTTAAAAATAACTCGTAAGTTCCAAAGTAGCTAAAAGTAA
The DNA here is from genome assembly GCF_000690775.1 of Eurypyga helias. NCBI lineage: Eukaryota > Metazoa > Chordata > Aves > Eurypygiformes > Eurypygidae > Eurypyga > Eurypyga helias. Next base: position 15,508 of record NW_010256239.1, read on the forward strand.
TTGTGGGGGAATCTGAGAGCCTGTCTAGTACCTACTTTGGCCTAAGGTTTTGTTGTGCATAGTTACTGCTTGACTTCATACATTTATCCTTTCATACTTCCCTATGTAGCCTCTTCCAAATGGGGAAATCCTGTGTGGGTGTTGTGTAAGCTCCTAACAGTAGCTTTTACTGAGCTGTGTATGTAACAAGGCTTGTGCTGGTGGTGAGTTACTACTATTCATTTTCTCTTCAGGTTGGATATACTCCAGACTGGATTTTTTTGCTGAGGAATGTAATGAGAATCAGCCCTGATCAAGGACAGCAGTTTGCACAAATGCTTGTTCAAGATGAAGAGCCTCTTGCAGACATAACACAAGTAAATAATTTTACTGCTATGAAATGTTAACTTCGAGGCCTTGAGTTGGTAAGGGAAGCTGTACTCTTCTCTGAGAAACTGTGAGTTTGGATGCGCCTTACCAGGACAATGCTGTTTCTTGCCTAGTTTTAAAAACACTAAATGGCAGCTTAGTGCAGTGCCAGGATAAACAGTTTACCTTTGGAAGCTGCACTTCATGTTACTTTGTTTAAATACGCTTCCAGTTCCTAATCAAAAGCCTATTTTAATTTTTCTTTGCAGATTGTGGATGTCTTTATGGAATATAATTTAATTCAGCAATGTACAGCCTTCTTGCTGGATGCGCTCAAGAATAATCGTCCCTCAGAAGGTCCCCTGCAAACGCGTTTACTCGAGATGAACCTCATGCACGCACCTCAGGTGTGTTTTCAGAGTTACTGGGTCAGCTAGACTAGCCACCGCGTTGTGGTCCGTATCAAGTGCTCGCGATAGTGCTTAGGAATGAAATGAATCCTCTCGATGTTCTTTCTAGGTTGCAGATGCTATCCTGGGAAACCAAATGTTTACTCATTATGACCGGGCTCACATAGCTCAGCTGTGTGAGAAAGCTGGCTTGCTACAGAGAGCACTTGAACATTTCACAGACTTGTATGACATCAAGCGTGCGGTAGTTCACACTCACCTTCTCAATCCTGAGGTACGAGATCAAATATCCTGAATCCAGCAAAAGCCAGGCAATTGCTTTTGACGTTTGACTTCAGAGTGTAGTATTCTGCTTGGGTCTAAAATGACTTCTGTGTCTTTGCAGTGGTTGGTGAATTATTTTGGTTCCTTATCGGTAGAAGACTCTCTGGAGTGTCTGCGTGCTATGTTGTCTGCTAACATTCGTCAGAACCTGCAGATCTGTGTCCAGGTAGCTTCAAAATACCATGAACAACTGTCAACGCAGTCGCTTATTGAGCTGTTTGAGTCCTTCAAAAGCTTTGAAGGTAAGTTTGTGCTCTTGCCTCCAGCAAAGGAGCTAGTTCTCACCTCATCATACCTGCGTGTGTGAAGCACTGTATCAGCTGAAATCTGGAAAGCCATGTAGGACTTAAGCGCCTCTGCCTCAAAGCTGTCTTGAAACCTGACCTCAGCCTTAGAGTTCCGGGTTCAAGTGAGGGGGACAACATCAGTGTTGCATATTTTTTGTTTTCTGAAACACTACAAAAAAGCTCAGAGCTGTAGCCAGCCTAAAAAGTTAACCAAAGAACCTGCTGGCTTTTTTTCCTTAAATGTGCATAGGCTTTGGGGTTTGGGCTTCTGTACTTCTCAACAGGACTAGCTGTGTCATCTAGTCAGCACAGTTGTACGTCAGTGGTCAGCTGTCTGCAGAGGTGTGGCTGAACAGCATCTTGATGAACTTTAAAGCAAACCTCCTTCAAGATTACATTTTCTCAGTGTTTGACTCTTAGAATTTTGGAGAGTGGGTAGTGGAATAAGATGCTGCTGTAGAAAGGTTTCTTGCACAGGCAGCCTATACCTGTTTTTTTTCCAAAAAGCACATGAATTTTGTTTAAATGACTTGGCAGTCATTTGTCTAAAGTAGTCAAGTGTTACATGGCAACAGCTTTAAGTGAACTTTAGCTGTGGGTCGTGGCAAGGAGCTTTTGCACTTTGTGCTTGTTTTAGTGAAAGGCATGATAGTAGCTTATGGGCACAGCTAGTTTTGGTTTTCTGAACTCTCCTTTGCTTCCTGTCTAGGGCATGTTTGGAAGGCACACACTGGGTGCTTTAACAAAGCTGACCTGTGGCAATTGATGATGCCTCACTATTTGTCGTAGCTGCATATGACACGCTAGTCCGTCATGCACGGGGGAACAACGACAGGCTCAGCTCAGGATGATCTGGTCCCTGTAAAACAGTTACAATGCTTGAATCTTCTTTTCAGTTCCTTGTAAGCTTCTCCACTAGTCAGATTCAAATTTTCATGTAATTGTAACTGGGAAGGCCTGCTTAAAGGCTAATATTGATCCAGCTTGAGTGCTTTAGCAGAATAACATGCTGACTTTCTCCCTCGAGGTTTATTTTATTTCCTGGGCTCGATCGTAAACTTCAGCCAGGATCCAGATGTCCACTTCAAGTACATTCAAGCTGCATGCAAGACCGGACAAATTAAAGAAGTGGAAAGAATCTGCAGGGAAAGTAACTGTTATGATCCAGAACGTGTTAAAAACTTCCTCAAGGTAATGTTTGGGTAGCACTGGACTGTCTTGGCCTCTTTGGGGTTCTGATAAAACATTGTGTGTGCCCCCGGTGAAATAAGGCAGCTCTGTGAAAGTACAGATGAGTCTTAACCTTTGCATTTATCGATCCTTCTCCTCTTAAACCAGAGGTATCTAGTCTGGCTGTACCCCTTAACAGAGCCTGACCTGGGACAATACCTAAAAAATGGAGAATCGGTTAGTTCCTCACGGCTCTTATTAAGGTAGACCTGGCTTGAACTCTTAAACTGTAATAATGGCACCAGCTCATCTAGAAGTTGTTAGAGACGCCTGCTATAGAGCAGGAAACGGGTAACTTGAAGGTTGAGACCCACCGTAATGCCAAACGAGTTTATAACTTAGTGCTTATTTACAGTGTAAACAGCTTCATCTGAGCAACTAGAGAAACGACGAATGACCTGTCAGTTAATTCCATAAATGCTTTCAGTGTTGATCTGTCCCACTCAGCTTACGTGTACACACTGAGACTTCAGCCAGGTGAACTACAGTGTCGCCCTGCTAGGGTACGCCAGCCAGCGTAAATACGTGCTGACCCGCTGTTACTGCCAGGATTCCCAGCACTGCTGAAACCTTTCCGGGGTGGAAAAGGATGGTGCGCTCCAAACTGAGACTCTGTAGCCTGTTGTTAGTGCTGAGCGTATTGACAAATGTAACACTGCTAGAAATATCTGAGAAATAGTGTGGGAGGGGAAAACTTTATCTGGGAACATTTCCTGCCTTCACGTTTGTTGGTTACATAGCATAGTCTTAGCTTTTGCTGATCGTATCTGAAGATGGCAAAACCCTTCAAATGCGAATTCTGTAAAATAACCTGGTGTCACCGAGGTGTAAGGTATGTAAATTGATCAAGCCACCTAAGATAACTTACAAGCTGTCAAATTCCTGATGAAAGCTATTGTTTTTTGTGCTGTTCCATGTCTGGAATGTGCAGGACATGTACCAGGTAAATCTCCCAGTACAGGCCTCCCCATATAAAGTCCTTAAGTGTAATTTACATGTAGGATTATATTCTGGGATGTGCATGTTTGAGTAAGTGATCCAAAATATGCATCCGGAATACTGTCACATAGACTAAGCTGCTGTATGGTAACCTTTGTAACCTTATGCTGAAAGTTGGAATGCTTTTAGGTAACTAATCTGATTAGCAATTTAAGTAGTACTGCTACTATCTTGATATTCTTACTGTTCTCTAAATCCATGGTTAGAAGGTATCACAAGACACATGGCACTCAAAGTCAATTCTGTGTATATTATGATCCACAACTTTAATCTAGTCTTGGTTAAACTCCTTTTGAAATCCCAGAGTGCTAATCCTGCACGCCAAACACCAGTGGCAACTAAAATTGCTATCTATAGCTTAGGCTTGTAATAGTTGTACTGTGGTGTAAAACTGAGTAGACTCTGCCATGCCAAGGAGCAGGGTTAAACTTCAGAAAGCTTCTTGCGTAGGCCCTGGAGTGGGTGTGAGTACTCCTACTTGCTACATTTTGCAAACAATTAGTGGAACAGTAACCTGTCATTATTTGGTTGTCTGTTGAATTTTGGCTTTCCAAATTCAGCTACTTTAACAGTTTAAGTGACTGTACTTGTCTGCCTAAGCCTGAGAACAAAGCCAAATTACTGAAGCTCTTCTCGTTATAGGAAGCTAAGCTCACTGACCAGTTGCCACTCATCATTGTATGTGATCGCTTTGACTTTGTCCACGACTTGGTGCTGTACCTGTACAGAAATAATCTCCAGAAATACATCGAGATTTATGTACAGAAGGTAAGTTACAGTTTGTCACTTGGCTTTAGAGAGTCAGACTGATCAATATTCCTAGTAGTGTATGCAACTAGGGGCATTGTGTCTGTAAGTATTCTGCAGGCAGCCTCATGCTTGAGGCTGACATTTAAGTACTTACTAGTGGCCTCTGGTAAGTTAGCCCTTACGTGAGTCAGATCTCATAGTTATTCTTCAGTCAAGCTGAGCAGTAACCTCCACTAATGTGCCTCTTGAAGGAGGAGACTTGGTAGAACACTTGGAGTTCTTAGAGTAATTTTAAATTCCAGCATTTTATGGGGGGAAGGAAAGTTCTCTTTTATACTTCCTGTGGGGACAAATTGGCTCTCTTAGGAGCTCTCCCTATGGGGACTGAGCACTAGTGAGCCACTGAGTTGTGGTGTGAACCCTTGTTGACTGAAGAACTGACTCTCAAGCTTTTCCAGAACTTCAGGAAGCTGGAAGGGTAAAGTCAGGAAGATGAGATCAGGCTTCATCTGTACTTCTAGGGATAAGTACTGACTGCCCATACTGCCTGACAACCCACTGACTTCTGTAAATGGTCCTGTTTAGGTGAATCCAAGCCGTCTGCCTGTTGTTATTGGGGGACTGCTTGATGTGGATTGCTCTGAAGATGTGATAAAGAACCTTATCCTTGTAGTGAGAGGTCAATTTTCGACTGATGAGCTTGTTGCAGAGGTTGAGAAAAGAAACAGGTATTAAACTTCTACAAGTCTCTTAACCCTTACCAGACTGCTCATCCATCAGTGCGTGTCCTCGTTACATCGCTAAAGCTGGGACTGATGTAACAAGAAGCTGCCGTTGGGTGAGCAAGCAGCGAGGGTCTGCTTTACTCCTCGGCTGATGTGGGACCTCCCTTAAGCAGCCTCCAGAGGGTCTTTAGCATGTCATGTTCTTCACAGCATGAAGGTTATACCATTATAATAATGGACCAGAATGCAGGTGAAAATGGGGTACTGTAACTCTGTTGTAGTTACTAACTGGCCTACACTGAAGCTGACTTCTGCAGCAATGAAACTGTGCAAGTGGATACGTGCTTGTTCACTCAACCTCTCTAATGTGAAAACCGCTTCCTTCTAGGCTGAAGCTGCTTCTGCCCTGGCTGGAAGCAAGAATTCACGAGGGTTGTGAGGAGCCTGCAACTCACAATGCACTGGCCAAAATATACATTGATAGCAACAACAACCCAGAAAGATTCCTGCGCGAGAATCCTTACTATGATAGTCGCGTTGTTGGCAAGTACTGCGAGAAGAGGGACCCTCACCTGGCCTGTGTGGCTTATGAGCGTGGACAGTGCGATTTGGAACTTATTAATGTATGTATGCCAAGGCAGCTGACTTGGGCTAAGTTCTAACCTGAGTACCTGAGCACTTCCTAAAAAGTACTGAGCTAGGAACTGCTCGCTTCCAATAGAATAGGTAGCTATTTAATCTCTCTCTCCAACTTAATGAGAAATGGGAGGCTCCCCTGGACATCTGGGAATGGGAGGGTAATGGAAATATCAAAGCCTGAGATTTCTAGTCTGCATCTCAGGCAGGCTTATTGGGTGTTGCAATACAATTAGTTCATCCACTGTAGGCTCAGTAGCTGGGACTTCACCCTGAATAGACTTTGCCTTTCACTAGGTGTGCAACGAGAACTCCCTCTTCAAAAGTCTGTCCCGCTACTTAGTTCGTCGTAAGGACCCTGAGCTGTGGGCCAGCGTGCTGCTGGAAAGCAACCCTTACAGAAGACCGTTAATTGACCAGGTATAACTGACAAAACATCAAAAGCCTTTACTGTCCTAACTTCCCTTGCTAGTGCCTGATTGAACTGATTTGTCCATGGCTTGGCTCTGCCTGCAGGTGGTACAGACTGCCCTGTCGGAGACGCAGGATCCTGAGGAGGTCTCTGTTACTGTGAAGGCCTTCATGACTGCAGACCTTCCGAATGAGCTTATTGAACTGTTGGAGAAAATCGTTCTTGATAACTCTGTGTTCAGTGAGCACAGGTGTGTAAAGTCAAAACTTAAGCCACAGGAAACTGAAATTATACCTGGTGTAGGTGTTAAACTGCTGTAATGTGAAACAGCAAATAAGCTAACACTCTCCAGAGGGGAGGGTGAATTTCTTGATCACTACCTGATACGTACTTGTATTTTCTTTCTCTATTTAGGAATCTGCAGAACCTTCTCATTCTTACAGCTATCAAGGCTGATCGCACCCGTGTCATGGAATACATCAATCGCCTGGATAACTATGATGCTCCAGACATCGCCAATATAGCTATCAGCAATGAGCTTTTTGAGGAGGCGTTTGCTATCTTCAGGAAGTTTGACGTCAACACATCAGCTGTACAGGTATCTTGAAATCTTGGTCTGTAATAACTCCTTGTGACATGTGTGTCCTCACGCAAGGACTTTGCTGTTAACTTGTGACTTCAGTACTCAACATCAGTTAGCAAAGTGCCCAGAGCTGCTCAGTGTCTTGTTTTAGGAAGTAGAACAAACACTGTGTATTGAACCCCCAGTACGTGGAACTTTGTAAGCCTAACGTTACTCATGCTGCGTGGGTTATACGGAGTAGTCCCCAATTTAAACGCAGCTGTGGATCTGCTGAAGAACTGACATAGAACACGGTTCAGTGGCTTGTAAAACTGACCTACAGAGAGCGGCTGATCATGGTAACCCTTTCTTTAGGTGTTAATAGAGCACATTGGAAACCTGGATCGTGCGTATGAATTTGCTGAACGCTGCAATGAGCCTGCTGTATGGAGTCAGCTGGCTAAAGCACAGCTTCAGAAAGGGATGGTAAAGGAAGCAATTGACTCCTATATTAAAGCAGATGATCCTTCCTCGTACATGGAAGTTGTTCAAGCTGCCAATGCCAGTGGTATGATTAAGTTTTATTTAAATCTTTGCTGTTGATGTTGCTCAGCTCTTTTGCATGGTCTGTTGCTCAAACTGCAGTTCTGCAAACCTGTATCTTGATGCAAGCAGAGGAATCTGGTCATTCAAAGACTGCCCTAAACGAGAACAGGAAAAGATAGTGTATTCAGCTTGTAGATAACCAGTGGTCTTACAACTGCCTAGCTTCTTTAGCTAGCTGGAGACTTCTGTCAGAGCAGTTGTTGCTAAAGAGATCTTTGCATATGCATACCTGAAATACCAGGATGTATTTAGTCAGGCCCATTGCAAGGCGACTGTTAATCTCATGTAGGCTGTGCGGTATGGAGGCGAGCCTTGGTTGTTGGGGAATACCTGCTGGCCGTATAGCTTAAGCACGGGTGTCCTCGGTGGTGGGAAGTAAGCATTCCGAATTCTCTTGCGCAGGGAACTGGGAAGAACTGGTCAAGTATCTCCAGATGGCACGCAAAAAGGCCCGGGAGTCATATGTGGAAACGGAATTAATCTTTGCTCTTGCTAAAACAAACCGTTTAGCAGAGCTAGAGGAGTTTATCAATGGACCCAACAATGCACATATCCAGCAAGTGAGTGAGACTGTTTCAGTTTTGCTGAATCACACTAGTAGGCCTTGATAACCAGGGAGGTTTTGGGACTTCCGTCTCTTTGGATATGTAGATAGATCTTGGACTTTACAGGCATTTCCATTTTGATAACGGTTTGAACGCTATGCGTTTTATGTAAGCCCTTGACTGAAAATCTGTAAGAATAACCTGATTATGCTCTCCTGTAGGTTGGCGATCGCTGTTATGATGAAAAGATGTATGAAGCAGCTAAGCTGTTGTATAACAATGTGTCCAACTTTGGCCGTTTAGCCTCAACTTTAGTTCACCTAGGTGAATATCAGGCAGCTGTGGATGGTGCTCGGAAGGCCAACAGTACTCGCACATGGAAAGAGGTAAACTTATACATTGAATGAGTTGAATCAAAGCTTCAGCCTCTTTGGGAGCTTTGATTATAAGCAGTAATGCAATTGTCAATTCCAGGTCTGCTTCGCTTGTGTTGATGGAAAAGAGTTCCGCCTGGCCCAGATGTGTGGACTCCATATTGTAGTGCATGCAGATGAGTTGGAAGAGCTCATTAACTATTACCAGGTAAATAAGCTGACTCCTCTTGTACAGTCAAAGTCTAAATTCTTTCATGGCAGCTCTGTCCAAAGCTGGAAATTTAGTCGGGTTGGTTCCTAATGTGAAACATCTCTGACTGTATCTCTTAGGATCGTGGCTACTTTGAAGAGCTGATAACTATGTTGGAAGCAGCTCTTGGACTTGAGCGAGCACACATGGGGATGTTTACAGAGCTAGCAATTCTCTACTCCAAATTCAAGCCACAGAAGATGAGGGAGCACTTGGAACTGTTTTGGTCCAGAGTCAACATCCCCAAGGTAAAAGTCTGAGGCCTTAAATTTGAGTTAAAACGCATCTGTCAGGATTGGACTGTAGCGTTTGCAATAGCAGCTTTGGAGGTTATTAATAGCACTGAAGCCTGAGTGCTGATGGACTCCAGTAGCGATATGTGTTAACTGGAATTTCTGATACGCTTTTTGCTTAGGTTCTGAGAGCTGCAGAGCAAGCCCATCTCTGGGCTGAACTGGTGTTCTTGTATGATAAGTATGAAGAATATGATAACGCCATAATCACAATGATGAATCACCCAACAGATGCTTGGAAAGAAGGCCAGTTCAAAGATATCATCACTAAGGTATTGCTTTCCTAGTGAAAGGAGGTAAATTTCTTGCTATGTGCACTTTAGGTCTCTTCCTGCACTAGTAGCCTGTTTAAAATTCAGAGTTCTTGATATTGCCACATAACTTCAAAGCACATCAACTACAGTAACTAAAGAGATTTCTAGCGACAAGAATGAGTCTTGGATGGGTGGCTCAGTTGTGCTGGAATATCTAAGGTTATGTCTGTCTTTCATTTGGATTCCTCTACAGTCAAGCTTCTGCTCTGAATGTGCATCCTTACTCATCTCTTAGGTGGCCAATGTGGAGCTGTATTACAAGGCAATTCAGTTCTATTTGGAATTTAAACCTCTGTTGCTGAATGATCTGCTGATGGTGTTGTCCCCTCGGCTTGACCACACTCGTGCTGTCACCTTCTTCACAAAGGTAAATTTCCTACTATCCAGATCAAAGAAGTTGCAATTGGAACAGCATTTAGCTGTAGTAATATTTTTAAAAGCTTAGCTACCTCACTGCCTTACAGGAAAGATGCTAGGAGATCTCTACGAAAAGTGATCTTGACTTAAATTTATCTTCCTGATTCCTTGAAGGTTAAACAGCTACCACTGGTCAAGCCTTACTTGCGCTCTGTTCAGAATCACAACAACAAATCGGTGAATGAGTCCCTGAACAACCTCTTCATTACTGAAGAAGACTACCAGGTATGTCTTGCCTTGAAACGCTGATACCTGGAGCACGTTTCGACTTGCATGTGCTTCATAATAGAAGCAGCTGTTCCTGAATTTCAAAGTCCCATTCGAGCAGACCTCTGTGTCAGTATTAACCTGACACTCTGGGTGTGTGTTTAATGTCTAGAAACACAGGTGTTTCTCTTGTTTTCAGCAGATTTTTATCTGCTTCCTGTTAACTTGCATTCCTTAAGTATACGTTATACGCTCTCTGCCACTTCAGAGTAACCTGGTGGTGACTAGCCAGGGGTTAAGTGGAGAACTTAGTGGCATTCTGGGAGCTTTTTGAGTCATTCTTACTGCGGATAATCTGGCTACTTTGTTACAAGTGTGACAGATCAGCTTTTATTTAAAGCAGACGGGTGGGTGCTAAGGAAAAAACTTGCAGAAAGGGCAAACAGTTATGATGTCTAGCTGTTTTCTGAAAACAGCTGCCTGGTATTCCAAGGTTCTTAACCTCAGCAGCTGCTGCTGAAAAATACTAACTGGAATACCCTGAACTATATGTGTCAAACACCAGCTCCTCAAAAAAAAACCCCAACAACCCCCAAACCCCCCAGACAGTCTCTCTGCAGGTCTAGCGAGAATACTTTGTCCTCCTAGAAGGAGGAATACAGAACGAAGATGTACAGAAAATGCTGTAGTTTGAGGTGTGAATAACTTTTTTTTTTTTCCCTACTTAACTCAGGCTCTTAGGACTTCTATAGATGCTTATGACAACTTTGACAACATTTCTCTTGCTCAACGTTTGGAGAAGCATGAACTAATAGAGTTCCGAAGAATTGCTGCCTATCTCTTCAAAGGAAACAATCGCTGGAAACAGAGTGTAGAGCTCTGTAAGAAAGACAGGCTGTATAAGGTACGACTGCTACCCAAGTCTGGTCTGGCGTGCTTGGCTTGTTTGGAGGACTCTGACTTTACAGAAAAGCTGCGGGTTTTCGGATGCCGCTAGATGGTGCTTGTTGCTTCTCTGGCAAATCCTGCTTCAGAGTGGCAGTGGGTGGACACATGTCTTGGAAACAAGGCATAGAATGCCTCCTCTGCCACTGTCAGGAATGGGTTGCAGCTTAGTTACATACCACATCCATGTCAGTGACGGTGCTGTGGCACCTGAGGCTAAACGGACTCTCTCCTGTTGCAGGATGCAATGCAGTATGCTTCAGAATCCAAAGACACCGAGTTGGCAGAAGAGTTGTTGCAGTGGTTCTTGCAGGAGAACAAGAGAGAGTGCTTTGGTGCTTGTCTCTTCACCTGCTATGATCTCCTAAGGCCGGATGTGGTCTTGGAAACAGCGTGGAGACACAACATCATGGACTTTGCCATGCCGTACTTTATTCAGGTCATGAAGGAATACTTGACCAAGGTAAGAGCAGGTGCTTCTCTGAGGCTGAAAGCTTGTTAATCACTGTGGTGTATGCCTTGAGACTGTCTGCTTGCTACTAACATTGATCCGGGCTTTGTCAAATGTCTGTCTGTCTGTGTCCACACTTATTTTTCAGTCCATCTGGGGAGAGACTTCGCCCTCTAAGAGACTGAAACACTTGCAGACTCCACCCTATCTACCAATTACAGAACCTGCATCAGTAGTATTTGCCTGACCATGGGCAGTGTTTCAAAGTAGTTCCAGGGTTCAGGCTTCTCATATGCTGTGTTAGTCAGGAATCCCAGCTGGGACCAAGCTCTAACTAAATTCTAGACTGTATCTAAAAACCTTTGTAGCTAGCTCTTGGCTTCACTTGGTCTGCCATGCATTTAGCTCTAAAACGTGAACCTGAAAGACCTGAACCAGATCTGAGTTAAATGCCAGCTGTCACTAGCCAGATTTGCCCAGGTGAGGCTTTTGGAGTATCTTCCAGTGAAATGGTGTAAGTTCTTTAATGGTTAAGACTCTCTGAGAAGTAAAACCTTAACTTAAGCTTGAATCAGTGAAGACTAGAGTGCCTGTTTGTTTAGAAGACTTGCCTGCCTGTTACTTCTAGAGGACTACTCTGTAGTCCTGTACCAATCTGCTACCCTCAAATGCTGTAATTTGGGGGCGGTGGGGAGCTATCTAAGCAATAATAGCTTGTCAGATACGCCTGATGTACCAAGCTAATATTAGGCCTCTCTTGAGAGTAGTAGTCTTGGAGTAGGGTTCTGAAGGTTGGATTTTAATGATCTGCTAAAGGATTAGGCTGCAACGGTAGCGTAGCTAATGAAATCAATGCCGTAAGGTCTAGCAACAAGCAGAGCTGCCTTTCTAAAGCAGATACTTCTGGTGTATCTTTGTTTTTACTCGCCTGTACCTTAATTATTTCTTCCCTGACGCTTGTGTTTCTACCTTTTATATGCTCAATATGGAATTTGATTTTTCTAAGCTGCACCTTCTGAATTCCTTTGCAGGTTGATGCAATAAAGGAAAAGGTGAAAGTTGATTCTTGTTTTCCATCTTTAAGTCTGGAGGACTAAGTCTAAGGATTCTGCATGAGTTTTTTTTTTTTCTTTCCTACGTTTACTACACTGCTGCTACTGCTTTTCCCCCAAACAGAGTATCACTAAAGCATATGCAAATTGTTTAACTCTACAAGTAGCTAGTGCTGTAGGACGAAAGTAGATTCATTTGCTACTAATAAGCTAATAGATCCTCAGGAAGGGCATACAGGTGATGAGTTGGATCACAGTCAACCTGGTATCAAAAGGATACACGAGTGCTACTATTTGACAGCCAATCTAACAGGAAGAACCTCCTCCAATTAGAAATAACTAAGTCGTGGACCACTGTCTCTGAACCATAAATCAGTGTGGCGTTTGCTAGTCTAAGGACTGTGATCCAGTTTCTGATCTCCTGACCATTACTAATGCGTGCTGGCAGTAGGCAGAGTAGATGCTAGCTGCTTCAGAAGAGACTCATCCTCATTCAGGTGTCCAGTTCTTACGGTGCTAGTCTGATCCATATGGAGCTCTAGTTCAGCTGTTAGACAAAGTCTGCGGTTCTCTTGCCTGTAGTAAATTTCTTGTAGTTGTGTGAAAAAGACTGCCTTCCAAGCTCTTCAGCTTTATTAAACTTCTTGCTACCTCATTTTTTTTAAAAAAAGAAGGTAATGCTTACTGCTTTTCTGAGGCTACTCTGAGGCTTGCCTTTTGCTACGCAATGTTGCCCTTCTCAAGGGCAATCTCCAAGGTTTCTGTCCATCTGCTTCTGTACAAATACCACACTGATTCTCCGTAGACCAGAGGTCAGCCCTAGCATGAGTTTTCCATTAATGTGGTTGAGCAAAGGGCAAACAAACTGACAAATGGCTTGAAGATGGACTAAACACAAACTGCTTCTTGGTGACAAGATGTCTGTAATTACACCCCTGGAACTCAAGGCTAACCTGACTAAAATGCGTAGTGTAAGGTCCTTCAGCAGCTAGTAAGTGAGGCAGTAAGAAAGCGTGTGTGTGAAAAAAGGTAATTGAACTGCAGTGTTTGCATAAACTACGCATGTGTAGCAGTCATTGCAATTACATCCCACTATTCCTTAAGCTACAAGGCATTGCTGTGGGCTGCGTGTGGTTTTTTGGGGGGAGCCTGTATGGCAGTCATCTTCAGACCTCACTCTTGCTTCAGTACTTTTGCCTCTTTTTCATGCACACATAACACAATAACATTGAATGCATGTTACTTTTCCTCTGCAGCTTATTGCAGTCCCTGTGGAAAAGCCTTTAAAACAATCTTGCTACAAGTGTGTAGGGTACTGAACCTGGTGATGCTAAGAACCATCCTGCAGGCTGGTTTCAAACTTGTGCTTGTTACTGTAAATACATGTTTAGCGCTGAGGGGAGGCATCAAAACTGGGTCAAAAGTGCAGTAAATGTCTGTGGCTGGAGGCTTTCCAAGTGCACCTCAGCCAAATGCCTCTGCTTAGTAGCAAACTCTGCACATTCTCCTTGGATTTGCATCTCTAAACGTGTGCTTCTGTGTTCGGTGTGTTGCTGTGTGAGATAAAACCAGTGCAGTTCTCAGCACAGTGTCTGGAAATGGGTCTTGAGGCACTGGCATACGCTCCTGTGCACTTTGATAGCAGCAAGCCAGACGCTGGGGTGAGGCAACAGAAAGGCTTGCCGTGAAAGCCCAGTCAATGAATGGACTCGTAAAGCCACTTCCTGGATTTTATGCCTCTAATTGAGGTTACAAATTAACAGGTTTATGGAACACGTAATTCACAACTAACCGAAAGAAAGCAGTTAGAGCTGCCTGCAAGTATTTGCTAATGTAGCACAGTTAAGCTGAACACTGTTCAACTCTTGGATGTTGGTGTAGCTGAGTAAGTAATGCTGGCCCTGTGTAAGTGCAGGAAACTTGTCTTCAAACTCCTTTGTTAAGGACACAAATGAAACGAAAGACTAGTCTGGTTGGTGAGTTTTCTTACTTTTAAAGACAGTAACTGACAGGATTGTCTCTACTTCATTCTAAATCCTATCTCCCAGGTAAAATATCAGTACCTAATTTTTGTGGTTTTAGTTTCAGGGTCTGCCTTAGACTGCAGTAACGTTGAGTTTCCTTGGATGTCTCTTAGTACCAAGCAGTATTTCACCACAGAACAAGTCTCTTCCCTCGCCTTTCTCTAGGGGCGGGCTAACAGCACAATTGCACGTGCTGTGCAGCAGAGTGAAGCTGGCTAGTCCTGTCTGGTCACTGTGTACTGAGCACGAACGAGCTGAGTATTGTGGGTTTAGGCTGACTGCCACACAGTTCTAGAGTGGAAAAAAGCAAATCTTATACACATGCATTCTCTGCATTTGAACTTAAATTGCATGAGTGAATGGGTTTGGAAAGTGAAATCTTGAGGCTCAAGTGACATGTCGGATGCTATTGCAGTCTGCTCTATACAAATATCAACTTCAGATTACTTTGCCTCAGTGTTACATTCAGGGAAACTTCTCCAGGCCTGGGCATTATCTCAGCAATTGCTCCAACACCAAAGGTCTCCAACTGGCATTGTGCTAAAATCTGAGCTTGTGTCCTAAGGCTGTTGGTTTGAAGTAGTTGGAGCGACACTGACTGAGCTTACGGATGTTGAAGTAGCTCTAGTCCAGTACGGGACCTTTCGTACCAAGCCTCAGCCTGGAGTGAGCTTTCAAAGAAGTTCCACAAATCCCTCAATTAGGGGTTTTCGTCAGGGAACGGACAATCTGGACTGCACCAGTACCAACATTGCTACTTGAATTGATCTTAACTTGTAAATGGTCTCCTTTTCTTGATGGGTGTTAACATATCACTAAGGCTTTTCCACTTCTCTGCCATGAGTAAGTACCTCTTCTAGAGGAGCTTTTTTAATTGTTGGTCTCAATTCCAGGTGGATAAACTGGATGCATCGGAGTCCTTGAGAAAGGAAGAGGAGCAAGCTACAGAAACACAACCTATCGTTTATGGTAATGCTTTAGTTTGTGTGTTGTCAGTAACACACTGTGCTTTTAGAACAACATCTCTAGTCACATGTTTTCCCAAGGACATGAGAACCTTCTTCATGTGAAATCAAGTCTTGAAGGAATGTGTTCCAAAATACTAGATAAAATGCCATTCTAGTGCTGCTGCCATGATCGGATATGGACTGCAGGATTTAAGATTGTCCTGCTCATTAAGGAAACTCTTTCTAAAGAAACAGTGTGGGAGCTGCAGTATTCCACACTTGCAGCAAGTGTGTTGTTTGGATCTTGCTCAACATGTCTGTCTTCGATATTGGTTATTCCCTTTGTGTCCAGGTTATTCCACTATTTCTAGTAAGTTACAAATACGAATTCCAGTGATAAAGGAGCCACCACACCCTGAAGCAGTGCAGTAGTTGTGGAGTATTAGCCATAAAGCTGCTGGGTGTGATGTTTCAAGACCTAGCCCTGAGTACCACTGTGATAACTGATCTGACCTACACTCTCTCCAGAGCAATAAATCTTGTAGCGGTTGTCTTTATGTACACTTAATATTCTTAGTATGTTTGAATTGCTAGTTGTAGGGCTGAAGTGGTCTGCAAATTGTGTCCTGGCCTAACAGGCTGTTAGAGCTGCCAACTATTGGGCTGTCCTAGTTCTCGTAGCTGAGAGGCAGACACTTAGCAAAGATGTAGTTCTCCAGAATGAACTGTTCCACTGTAGTGAATGTGGCTTATGAGAATGTTTTAAAGGTGTTTCTGGACTTTCAGGCTGCAGGGGTCAAGCCTTTGCATCAGGCTCGCTGCAGTGTAGGGCTCTGGCCTTCAGTGAAGCAGGGTCACTAGCACCATTGGAGCAGGAAATGCTATCAGAGGCCAGACTGGTTCCAGGACTGGGTGAGCTCAGTGCCTAAGGAATAGGAAGCTGTTCCCTTCTCTCTCCTCACCAGACTTCTAGGAACTTAAAGTACTTGCCCCTGATTTCAAGGATCTGTCAGTGTCCACAATCTGGTTTTAGTCTCGTACTCTGTTGGCCCGAGGGGGGGAAATACCCGCTCTGGCTGCCGGGGACCCTGAATCCCGTCAGTAGGGACCTACATACCAATGTCTGCAGGGAAGTTGCAGGAATTCTGCCGACTGAAGTCTCCACACCGAGGAATAAAGGTGAAACCGTTGTGTCTTCCAGGTCAGCCACAGCTCATGTTGACAGCAGGACCCAGCGTCGCCGTTCCTCCCCAGGCACCTTTTGGCTATGGCTACACCGCGCCTCCCTACGGGCAACCGCAGCCTGGCTTCGGGTACAGCATGTAAGGTGCAGCACAGGTCCGTTTGGAGCTAGCGTATTTTCTTACTGAAACTCCACCGTCCCTCCCCGCTTTAACTCATAACAGGGAAAAGCAAGAGTTCTGCCTCGTGTTCTTGTAACCTTTATTTCATGAAGGACTGTTTTTTCTAGCGCAAACTATTTGAATCACGTTCAATCTTTTTCACATTCCATGTCATTTAGACTTTACTTTAAGAGGGGAATAGTTTAAACAACTCTGTTCAAGTGGGCTTTTGCAGGACTGCTTATTACCATTAAGTCTGTTGTGAAGATTCTGATTTGCACTCTATAGTGTTAAACTCTAATATTGAATCTTAAGTTCATTGTATGTGAGCAGCTTTACAGTATGTACTGTCTATTCTAAATGCATTCAAGTGTCACTGTATATTTGGAGAAAGCCGAAGCAAAGATACTCCTATTTGACCTTGCAAGACTGCTGACAAGAGACAACACTAATCAGCATATCCTACCTGGCTGGATTGCATAGCTCTCAAAGAATTAAAAATGCGTACGGACAACCTTGCCTGACTTAAAATGAGTAAAAGGGTTGTTTTCCTTAACCTATGCAGGTTTTTCCAGTTATGCATATAGAAAACGCTAGTGTCTTTTTGCTCACTCCATATGTAACAGATGACCTTATGTTGTGCTGTATCCTGTGCTTTTGTGGGACATTCCATTCAGGAACAGAGCACCATGATTCCAATGTGTGTATTTACTAACCCTGCCCTGAGGTTTGTGTATGTTGGATATTGTGGTGTTTTAGATCACTGTTTTGAGTGTACAGAAGAGAGAATTCGAGCATATTGCTGTTCAGTTTTGTTTGTGCAATTTGAAATTACTCAATTGAAAAATAAATTACTGGACTGTGGACATGCTGCATAGTGGTAGCTTCACTTTTCTCTCTTCAAAAAGGACCTTCCAACTCAAACCCAGTATTACAGTGCTAATAGTAGGGGGCATGCAGGTGCCTACACTCGAGGGTGAGGGGCCATTAGAAGAGCGGCAATGGAGACAGTGGGGTCTTGCGCTGAGGGGCAATACACGAAAATATGTCATGCTTTTTCTATGGAAAGATTATGCCGGAGAGAAGAAAACAGCACTTTTCAATAGTTGGCTGCGTTGCGGTCACCTACAGCATCTTTGACCGGATGATACTTTAGGATTGTAGTAGGGTGTGTCAGTTAAATCCAGATCATGTCCTAGGTATGTAAGTTGCCTTAAATATATTTAGCTTCAAATAAAATTGACTTAAATGTTTCTCTATGAATACTGTCATATTTGAGTGTAATGAGCATCAGAGCACCGACTGTGTTTGGGATAGCTGTAGAAGCTTCTGTGTCTTAACCAGGAGCCGTCCTCAGCATCAGGTTCCAGCTCTGAGGCTGAATCCCCTTCCTGCTTGCTCCTGTGACTCCGGAGTTGTGGTGTGTGACCCCCTCAGCTGAGCACTGCAGCAGTTCTGTGTGTAGTGGTGGGTGTCAGCAGCTGGGGGGGCTTAACCTGCCGCAGGCCAAGGTGCCTACAAGAGTGCGGTGGAGTAAGTCTGCAGTGAGTAGCCTCAGCCTTGGAAAAGCATTACGCTGAAGTAAGGTGCAGTGTAAGAACTTCATTTTCCGGGTTGATTACACTTGCATTTCAACCCCTCTGACATTCCCTCGGGGTCTGTTCCCTCTTGTACCACACATTTCATAGGTACTGAATGGGAAGACCCGGCTGAGAGGCTGTAGAAGAAACATCCTCAACGGCACAGACCTTGCAAAACAGCTTTGTCGTAACACTCACATGAAGTCTGCCTTTTACAGTGCTGGAGCTACAGTCGAGCTGCACGGGTAGAATCTACATGAGCTGTGATCTGCCCAGTAACTGCTGGAAGCGAGTGCTTCCTTAAACCCAAGACCTGCTAATCCCAAGCAAAACAAGTGTGGGAGCTACACTGACACCTCCAGAAAGGAGCATGGCTTACAGCTTCTCCCAACTGTTTATTGGCTGTTAAGGTCCGGGCTGCAAAGCCTGTTTAACAAGCTATTGCACCAGTTACTCTATTAGAAACTGTGCAGGAAGTTGGCTCCCCCCACCCCTATGGGGCAATTTGTAACTGCTGCAGCAGCTAATCTTTTCGGAACTGAAGAGTGTATCTCTTCAAGAAACCTTCCTGTAAGGCAGAGAGGGGGATCCTGTCATTTTCAACACACAGGATAAATTCACTTACATTTTAACAATGCCTCTCTTCAGCCAGTAAACCAGAATGCAAAATCTTCAGTTAACTGCATAAGTCCTAAACATGCTGGGATCCTTCTTAGGAGTAGTAAAATTCTGCCAGCTCTACTTTCTCCTCAACTCCACGGAGCTCAGCATTGACCTTCCCACTTTAGAACGCGCTACAGAAGGTAGGGAAATTCATGAATGGTATGGCAGAAGAGGTGGAACTATATGATCTTTGAGGTCCCAACCCAAACCGTTCTGTGATTAATATTAAAATTTGCAAATGTAAATCTTTTACAACAAAAGGTTACCTTATACTGAGAGAACATATGGAAAAATCCCAAATTTGGCTTTTATTCCTTCAGTACAGACACATACCAAGGCATTCAGGCTGCTTTGGTCCCTGGTTTAGAAGAGTTTCAGGTGACCAGAAACTTTATCTACTACATCAACGGGTCCCGGTCCAATTCCCAGGACTGTCCGGGAGCCTGGAGCTACCTGAGTACGACCTGCATCTTGTATTAAGCTCACAGTCAATCCCAGGTTTTTGGCATCAACCAGGAGTTGGAGCAGACTCTCTTCATCGGGAGTTTTGAGGACCACTTTAGGTTGCCCGCAGTCGTCCCACTGTTCCAGGATTTCAGGATTTTTTCTCTGAACTTGCTTGTAGGCAGAAACAGCAGCATGGGCACACTGTGCTACCACTTTCCCCTTTCCCATCTTCAAATCACTGCGGACAATCAGCACCATCTTGAACTCCCCGGACTCCCCCATGATGTTCGCTTTGGTCCCCAGGTTGGTCGCAGCCACAGTCATTCCGGCTTTGGGCCTTAAAAGCCTCCCACGAACGCTCCATCCCAGGCACACTCCGCACGCCACTCCAGCGATGACGCTGAGGAACCCGGGTTGGGAGAGATAATCCATGATGGATTTTGGAGACCAGCTATGAGAGGGGGGGGGAAAGGCAGAATTTACTCGGGCATTTTTCAGGTTGTAAGAGCGCACCTGGCTGGTTGGAGACAACATTTAACATACACATTATATAATAACAACCACAACTCTTCTGTCCTCACGGGAAAGGACTTTCAGGGACCTTTCTTGGTGCAGGGTCTCCTTTCCCAGCGCCAGCTTTTTCATTGCAAACACGTCACCGGAGATGGTGCACAACCTACCGCTGACGGGCTCCACCCAGGGAGCAGGAAAGCTACACGTAAAAAGAGTAAGAAACGGTAAAACGGCGAGGTTTTTTAAGTCAATACCCAAAATTACCTTGAGGGCTGCTTCCCGGGAGGGAGCGAGGGCCGGGCAAAGCCGCCTCCAACC